>NC_051308.1:64048807-64275681 GCF_015220235.1 Choloepus didactylus | reverse complement strand
CCTCATCAATGCCATTCTCAGCTTGTGGGTTTTCGCTCGAGGGAAAAGTAGGTTGGAAACAGATTTGAAAACTCAGCTTCTCTTTTATATGTAGCTTGTGTCATATCTACTTTCGTGTTACTACTTGGTCTGAGTTTTGGCTGAATCAACTTGTAGAAATATTTGTATTGTGAGATTATAATAAAGTATATCTTCATGGAAAATTATCTCTTATTCACATAAGGGAAAAATTAAGCTGTGCTTTCTTTATTTTCCACTTCCACATAGGAAAAGCCTCCAATTCTGTTTATGGAGACGTGTAAATATTCTAATAAAATCTAGAATTTTTTCACATTAAAAGCCCAATATCTGGAGTCAAAATTTTATGTAAGTCTTATTTCCATTACAGAGAAAGTCCTGGGAGTATGGAGGGATTCCTTATCTTCATTGTGGCCTTCATTAATTATTATATGTCAAAATACCAAATTGAATATATAAACTTGTATGGTTTATTGGTGCCAATTATACATTAAAAATCTATTAAAAGTTATCATCATCTTTAGCAATTAAATGTTTAAACAAAACGAGAAGTATGAATAAAGGAGTATCTCTTTAACAAAAAGTGGAATATATAGTCAATTACAAACATGCAATGACAATAAATTTTAGTTACTTTACTCAGTTCCTTGACAAACATTGAAGCAAATATAAATGCATATGATTTCTATTACTAATAATAAATTCTTCACTATATGTTTTTAAAAGCCTGTCATTTAAAAAAAATCAGTACTCTCATATGCAAGTTATATAAATTAAATGCCCACTTGGACCGAACCATCATGCTCTCCACAGATATTCCATTTTTCTATGTGATTTTAATCATGGAAATATTCTAAACAATTTACACATCATTTAACTCTAAAAGTGACATCAACACATACCTTGGTGTTCTTCCTTATAGATTTTCCCTGCTCTAAATCATTAATACAATGGAATACTAAGCTAAATAAATAAATTTATCACTTGTTTAGTAAACTAAAGTATAATTATTCATTAACTTAAGATATGATTTAAATATAGGCAAAATTGAAAATAATAGACAGAACACAGTTAAAATCTTTTAAAAGATTCTTTTATGTTTAAGAAATATATATTTACTGTTTTTATTGAAATGATACAAAATCATGTAAAGGTAAAATTAAATTTCACATAAAGTTCAATTTCCATTACATTTACAGCATCATACATGTGAATATAAAATTATTTGATCACTGTTTTTATTGGTAAATGCTATATTTATGTAAAATAACAAAAATTAATGATAATATCCTGATTGTATGAAGATTCTAATTCAGAAATTTAAGTTTAACTTTCTGTATTATTGGAACATTGAAATTCTTTCTAGGAAACAATATGAAAAATAGGAACACATTTGAGCAAGAAGTCTACTAGATTGCCCTATGCTTTTATGTGGTACAAAACAGAGGTTTAATTGGCATAAGGAATTTGTGAACCTAGGTAGTAAATACCCAAAGCACAGTCAAAGACACTACTTCTTCACATTTAGTGGTGAAAACAAATTATCATTAATTATTCTAGAAAATATTTACTGTGAATATTTTATCTGCCAACTCCTTCCATAAGTGTTGGAGATACAGTTGTCATGAGAGTCTGTCTCTTAATTCACAGATATAATGCCAAGAGAGAGACATTAAAAATACGTAAATGACAAAAATAAAGAAAAGAGAAATAAAGGTTTAGAATGATGTACATGATAGTATAAAAATTATGAGAATTCAAGGAAGGGAAGGAACATTTCATGAAAGATGGTTTTGGAAGTCGTCTCTAGTTTTTGACTTTAAGGTTAAGATCTGAAAGAAAAGGCCAGATCCATGCAATAGCGTTGCTGCATTAAAAGACATCTATTGTTTGATGAAAAACTAGGAAGCTACTTTGATCATATTAAAAGCTGGGGTATGAAATTATTTTATTAAAGGCTGTATAAGCTCAATATATATGAATTTTACTCCTAGTACAATGAGAAACAACTGGGAGGTTTTAAGCAGGGAAACATCACACAAAATGCAAGAGTTTAGAACAAGACCACTACAGTGAAAAATAAGTCATTTTTGATCCAGTAGTGTGATCTATTATTGACATATTGCATTAGTGTGGTATCATTTTTTAAATTGAGTGCCATGAAATGGTATCTCATTGTGGTTTTGATTTACATTTCTCTGATGGCTAGTGATGTTGAGAATCTTTTCAGGTGCTCTCTGTCCATCTGTATATCTTCTTTGGAGCCATGCTTACCTAATTCTTTTGCCAATTCTTAAATTGAGTTATCTTTTAGTGAGTAAGTTGAAGGATTTTTTATATATATATTCTGGGTTTTAAACCTTTGTCAGATAGCTGGTTTCCAAAAATTTTCCCTTTTGTGAGTTGAAGTTTTAATTTCATGATAAAGTCCTTTGAAACACAAAGGTTTTTAAAAAATGATGAGGTCCCATTTATCTATTTTTTATTTTGTTGCTTCAGTTTTGATGTAAAGTCTGAGAAACCGTTCCTACCACAAGGGCCTGAAGTTGCTACCTGATGTTTTCTTCTAGGAGTTTGATAGTTACGGCATTTATATTTTGTTCTTTGGTCATTTTGAATGATTTTTGTATTACGTGTGAGATCGGGGGCCCTCCTTCAAGTTTTTTTTTCTTTTTTACAGATGATGATCCAGTTTTCCCATCATGATTTGTTGAAGAGATTATTAATACCCAATTGAGTTGTCTTTCCCTTTGGCAAAAATCAGTTGGCCACATGTGTGGGGAATGATTTCTGAGCTCTCAATTAAATTCTGTCATACTATATGTCTTTCCTTTTTCCAGTAACATGCTGTTCTGAAATTGTTGTTCATATTAAGTTTTAGGATTGGAAGTGTGTGTCCTCAATTAATTCTTCTTTTCCAAGTTCTCCCAACATCATTTATTGAAGAGACTATTATGTCCAAGTTGAGAGGACTTGGGAGCCTTGTCAGAAAAGAATTATCCATAGATGTGCGGGGCTATTTCTAAACTCTCAATCCAATTCCATTGATTTATATTTATATATATCTTTATGCCATTCTCATGCTGTTTTGACCACTGTGGCTCCAGAATATGCTTGAAAGCCAGGAAGCATGAGTCCACTCACTTTATTCTTCTTTTGCAAGATGTTTTCGGCTACTCAAGGCCCCTAAACCCTCCAAATAAATTTGATAATTAGCTTTTCCATGTCTGCAAAATAGGTTGTTGGAATTTTAATTGGCATCACATTGAATCTATAGATTAATTTAGGTAAAACTGACATCTTAATGACATTTAGCCTTCTAATCCATCAGCACAGAATGTCTTTCCATTTATTCAGTTCTTCTTTGATTTCTTTAGCAATGTTTTATATATCTCTGTATACAAGATTTTTACAACCTTGTTTAAGTTTATTCCTAGATATTTGATTCTTTTAGTTGTCATTGTACATGGACTTTTTTACTTCATTACCTCTTTTAATAGTTCATTACTACTGTATAGAAAAACCATTGATTTTTGCAGGTTGATCTTTTATCCCACCTCTTTGCTGAACTCATTTATTAGCTCAGGTAGCTGTTTTATGTTGTTTTTTTTTTTTTTCCAGGATTCTCTAAATATAGGATCATGTCACCTGCAAGTAGGGAAGGTTTTACTACTACCTTTCCAATTTGGATAACTTTTGTTTTTCTTGTCTAGGTGCTCCAACAAGTTCTGCAGTTGATGTCGAAAATATATGGTTACAGTGGACATCTGCTGTTAATGTGCTGTTGGATTTGATTTGCTAGTATTTTGTTGAGGATTTTTGTATCTATATTCATTAGAGAATTTGGTTTGTAATTTTCTTTTCTGTAGTATCTTATCTGGTTTTGGTATAAGATTATGCTGGCTTCATAGAAGAGTTAGGTAGTGTACCATCCTCTTCAAATTTTGAAAGAGTTTGGGCAGAATTGTATTAATTCTTCTTAGAAAGATTGGTAGAATTCACCTCTGAAGCCATCTTTTCTTGGGCTTTTCTTTTTTGGAGGTTTTTGATAACTGATTCAATCTTTTCACTTACAATTAGTCTGTTTAGGTGTTGTATTTCTTCTAGAGTCAGTGAGGTTGTTCATGTGTTTCTGTGAATTTGTCCATTTCATCTTGGTTGTCTAATTTGTTGGCATATCATTGTTCATTGTATCCTCTTATGATCATTTTTATTTCTGTGAGTCAATAGTAATGTCTCCCATTCATTTCTGATTTTATTTATTTGTGTTTTATCTATTTTTGTCTTTCTCAGTCTATACTCATTTATATTCTAAAGTTACATACCAAAGAGTACAATTAAATGGTACTGGCATTTATAATGGCTCAAATGTTTACCTTTAATGGGGTCTTTATTTTTTATGCTGCTTTGAACCATTCTTTAGTGTCCTTTCCTTTCAGTCTGAAGAGCTCCCTTTAGCCTTGCTTGTAGAGAAGGTACAGTGCTGAAGAAATTCCTCAGCCCTTGTTTACCTGGGAATGTTTAATCTCTCTCTTGTTTTTGAAAGAATGTCTCACCAGAGATAAAATTCTTTGTTGATCCTTGTTTTCTTTCAGCACGTTATGTATTTCAAGCCACTGCCTTCTTGCATCCGTGGTTTCTGATGAAAAATTGGCACTCAGTCTAATTGAGACTCCCTTGTACATAACACATTTTTCTCTTGCAGCTTTCAGAAATACTTCCTTGTCCTTTGCATTTGATACTTTGATCAATATAGGGCAGGGTATGTTTTCTTCATATTCATCCTGTTTGATTTTCTGTGGGCTTCTCAGATTGCATATTCACACCTTTTGCTAACTTTGGGAAGTACTGACTCATTATTTCTTTAACTATTCTGCTCCTTTCTCTTTCTTCATTTCTTTCATTATGTTACATAATGTGCATGCTTGATGTTGTCTCAGAACTCTCTTAGTCCATTTTCCCTTTTTATAATCCTTATTACATTTTGCTGCTCAGCCTGTTTCATTTCCGTTGTCTTGTCTCTGAGTTTGCTGAATCTGTCTTCTACTAGCTCCAATCAGCTGTTTCAAAACTCCAGAGAATTTTTCATTTCAGTTATTGTGGTCTTCAATTCCAGTGTTCCTCTTAGGTTTCTTGTTAAAATTTATATAACTTTACTAAGATTCTCATATTGGTCATTCTCATAATGCTTATTTGTTGTTCTCCTGAAATTGTATAGTTTTGTTTTGTTTTGGCTTTTTTTTTTCTGTATTTTCCTTTATCTCTTTGAGCATATTGAAGATCATTTTTAAGAAATCTTTGTTTGGGATGCTCACATTCTGGTCTTCTTCATTGCCATTTTCTGGGTGTTTATCCTCTTCATTTGGATGGGCCATCATTTTGTATTTCTTTGTTTGTCTTGTAATCTTGTTGCCCACTGTACATCTTAATATTTTTAAGTGTTAACTCTGGGATTCATTCCCTGAGGTGTCTCTTTCTTGATATCATAATAATCTAGAGATATGAGAGCAATTTTGTTGAATTTCAGCCATCCTAACAGGAAACTCCATCCAGGGTAAATGCAAACTACAGTGTCCTCCCTGTCTTTTCTGGATGTGTCTTGTGGGCTTGTCCTTAGTTGCTTTGTAGTTCCTTGTTTACAGGAGTTTGAATGGTCCCTCTATTCCCCACTAGACAGATCCTCTTCCAGTTGTTTAAAGGAGGAAATCTTTGCCCCAGATGTTTGCCTCTAAAGTTTCTAACATTGCTTTTATTGGTTTCTCAAGCTCTTTTGCCTAGAGGGCAAATTCTGGGAGGGAGTGGCATGCTGTAAAATAATTTCCCAGGGCATACTTTCCCAGCAGAACAAGGCCAGGGACCCACGATAGGAGTGTAGACTGGCTCCAAACAGCACAGGCCATGGGAGCAGGCAGGGCACCAGGTGCTACTTCCACGGCTCCCCAAAGCTGCTCCCTTGATCTGTCCAGGCAATGAGCACGTGAACTTGTCCTTTGAAGTTCTAAGGAACAGTAAAGTCTTTGTCGCCTCAGAGTTTTTCTTTCAAAACAACTCTAAGATTTATGTATTTTCATCATATCTCTTTTATATCTGAAAGATTTGAGGTTGAAAACAGTTAAATTATATACCCTCTTAGGTTATGAAGGCATAAACGGTAGAGATAAAATTCAGATCTATGTTATCTACTAACAAAGTCCAAACTCTTAACCATCATTACGCTGTGGTTTGCCATTATATGCTGCAGTAGATGTCAAGCATTTGTGTTTCAAGTTGTAATTTTGTAATACTGGCTTCCAGAGTAGATTTTTAAAAATTTTAAAAGGCTGACATTTATTAACTCTTTCCACTGATGTATCATGACGGCAGTGTGTGTTTGAATAACTCTCCTAAGAAGTGGCCTTTTGTTATATTTGCACTGAGGGTTATTATAAATACTTGCTGAGCAGAATTGAAGCCACTAAATAGAGCTTTGCCTCAAAATGTCAAATCTGTAGTAAAGTGTAACCCAAGATTTCTTTAGTTGAATACTGTTGACTTGTGCATCATGAACAATCTGATGATGTTGACTTTTGTAATGAAATGTTACACTCAAAGTATTTATCTTAGAACCATATTTCATTTTAATGTCACTACAGCAGAAATTTCTGCCCTGTTTATTGTTTAACATTATAGAAAATCTTCAAATTCTTTGCAATTCCTTAGTTTAATCTATCTGCAGAGAGAGGCAGACATCTTTTTAAGAGCCCCTTTGAGTAAAACTCATTCTTTGAGTCAATAATGATAAATTAATATGTATAATCAGCATAGCAAATATGTATACTCTGGAGGCACGAAGAAGGGGCTTCCATGCTTACCAGTAGATAGCTGTGGTTAGTAAAAACTTTTTGACAGCTGATTACGGTATGTCTTAAAGGCCATGAGTTGTTTTGATAATATGTCTTAAATGATAATATATCTTGATGTATGACTTAAATGACTAAGGTAAGTCTTAAAAGAAAACTGGGAATTTCTTAGATTGAAGATTTGGAGGGGAATCACTGTAAGGGCACTAAGGCTTCAATGAGCATGGAGCTCTGCTGATACTTGTTCATTGTTCCTACAGACCCCAGTGTAGGATGCAGGTTGGGGAGAAGAGAGTGATGGGTAAGGGATAGGCTAGCACGAGGTTCTGAGTTTCTATATGCACCACACTGAAGAATTTGGATGTTGCTCACATTGACATGAGAATCATTGAAAGATTTAAGTGGAGCAATGAAGCAACATGGTGAAAGTCTTAAGTTATGCAAGGATGGATTAGAAAGACAGGAGACCAGGACTAGGGAAAGTAGTTTGTTGCCATAATATCAGAGAAGCATATTTGAGAGAAGGTAGTGTCAAAGTCATAAAAGCAGGTCAGTTACTTTTTAGAGGGTAACGAAAATGATTTAATTAATTTCCTCCACAAACTGTTCAATCAATAATTTCTCTGTTAAGTAGAAATATATGATTTTTAACCTTACTTAGTGAAAATACTTATCACAGTAAGTCTATATGTATATATATATATTCAATTTTCTGTGTAAAGAATGTTACTGGCCACCATTTATTTTAAGAGGACTAACTGATCCCCCAAACCAAATAAAAATTGGCAACATAATTTTAAACAAAATTTAACTTCCTACAACAATGAATGGTAAGAGCAATAAATAAATCATTTATGAAGTATGAAATCAAAACAGAACTTTTATTTTATATGGCTGGTTTATTACCTAGTGGAAAAAAAATTGTGTTTTCATAGGCCTATGTCTTGGTCACAGTCCTTCAGCTCATTATTAAAATTTTGGAATTTACTATTTTTAGACATTTCCTGTAAGTTACAGATTAAAAATGGAATTGCTATAGCTCATAAGAGTGTTTATAACTAGAATGAGTGACTTCAAATATCAATGTTAAATGGTTTTTGAACACAGTGAAAGAGGAGATGCTGTATGCACTGAATTTGGATGGAGTCCAAGTCCTTCATGTAAAGGAATGTCATCTTTCTTTTCTATCCCATTTGTAATATATTATATCAATCATATTAATTCTTATAGGTTTTTAAATACGTAGTTTATTTTTTGTCTCTGAACCAGAGGATTAATTTCAATAGGAATCTACTCTTCAAGGATAAAGATAATATGTCTGAAAAATAAAGCATCAAATTTTATATCTCGAAGATCAATTTTGAGATTAATTGTTAGAAGCCCCTTGCTCTGAAGATAGAAAGAAAGAGGACCAGAAAGTTTCAGTAGCTTATTAAGTTGTTGGTTGGTTATCTAAAAGCACCTCTAGAGCAGAGCCAAAACTATAATAGGCCCCTAATTCCAGGCACACCCAATTCTCAAATAATTATATTGCCTCCTCTATAGCCCTTCTTTTAGCTTTAAAAAGTAATAGTAATATCAGATGAGGAAACCCTCAATTGACAATGGCATTAAATGAAAGAAAGTGGAGATTTTAATTAATTCTGGGTCTAACATGAATCAACAAATATGTAGGTGTTGGAAAAAGAAAAATCTAACTCTCTAGGTTTTCATAATGGAAGGAAGGATTTTATTCAGAGACAGAGTTAATCTCAACTGTGTTCTTTGCCCTCCAAAAATTATATCCAGAATATGGTGTTGTTAGCAAGCCACTGTTAAAAGAGATGGTTTCAAATGATCATGGCCTAGAAGTGAAAATAAAGTCAGTTGGTGGGTTTAAGAAATACTTTAAGAAGAATACCAAGAAGATACAGCTGTAGCATGGCAATTACTGTCTGAGATGTTTGCAACCATTCGTGAAAAGGACAGAGTAGGCGTGTAGTGTGGGCTCCGCAGGTCCAGCAAGTTCCACCGCTGTTCGAGTGAGCTTCCGAGAGGGCGACTTCCAGAGACGCTGCTGTACTGTGGGGGGAAGAGGAGTCGACACCTTGAGAGTCCTTCTGAACATCAAACCACATGATTCATAATTACATGTATAAATCTTACTTCAGTTCTCTTTTACAAAAACTAGAGTTAATTTTGGAGCTGATTTTAAAATTTAAAATAAATTTAGCTTTCCTAAAGCAGCCTCTTTAAGAACATTTCCTTCTGAACAATCTTCACTTTCAGGCACGGTTAACAAAATACTTTTAGAAAGATATTAAAAACCAGACAATGATAACCCATATTAGCTCTGAGTTAGGCCGAGGGTATGTGGTCCCGCTGTATTCCTTCGTGGTATTTATGGAGACTAAACAAAGGCAGGCATTCATCCCCGCCTCTGACAGTGCCCTCCACCAAATGCTTCACTTCCAGAGTTCCTCTGAAATAATCATGGTTAATTTATCATCCAATTATAAATATAATCATCCAATCATAACTTATTGACCACTTATATGAAATCAGGTCTTTCCTCTGTGTTAAAGATAAAATTGAGAATAAACTCTCATTGTAGCTTTCAATGCATTCAAAGGTAAGACTTAAGTGCTGAGTTTCATATGGACTTCTCACTCAGTGCAGCATGTCCTCTAAGTCATCTAATTATTCTGTTTATTTTTCTCAGTCACGGCTGTCCAGCCAAACCTCTTAGTGCATATTTGATTTCACAATGGGAAATCTCTCTGTTTTCCTAGAAATGTTACAATTCCCATACTTGTTCTCTTGAATGCTTCACTCTCTCTCACACACACAAGACTACACTTTTACAAAACATTTTCCTTCATTTTTTTTCCATTTCTCAGTCACAAGTTCACACCCAACTTAAAAATCCAAGCTTGTGCTTATTTAGAGTCCTGCTTTCTTTGGGGAAGGAGAAGCCAAGCAAAGGCACTGGGAAAAGTCAATCTCTTTTGCAAGAAAGTTTGTTACAAGTAGATATATAAAAAGATACACCCCAAATTAGGTGAATATACACTCTCTTTTAAAACATGCTTCATTTTTAAAAAATAAATTTTGCACTAACTGGATACAGGAAAGTTCCTTATTAATAATGGATTTCTACTCTCTATACTTCAGCTAATGCATCACACATGTTTCTATTCATTTTCCTAGTACATGCAAGGGTCTGCTTATTGATAGATGATGAATTCCAAATTTATGTTACTGATTTTCTCTGAAATCATGTAACTCAAAATTCATGTTTTTGCTTACAAATTTATAAGAATTTTTGTAACTAATGATAAAGCATAAATTAAATGCAATAATCAAATGTGAAGTACTTAAACTTTCTTTCATTTGTAAAATGAATTGTAGTTGTCAGGGTACAATTTTACCTGTCAATTATACTTGTCAATTGAGGGTGAACTACCAAAACTTTGGTTTCTATATCCAACGTGGAATGGTCTCTAACAACTTATCATTTACAGGAATAATTAAAGATATAAAATCTGCCAAGTAAAGCCACTTTTAATCCAAATCAATTTTTTTCTGTACAGACATTTTTTTGTCGATTCAAATCACACAGTGATAACCTTGAATTATCATTTTTCCTTCAAAGGGCTTTTGGCCATTTTTAATAGAAGAAAATCTATGGCCCTTACATTTGGACGGTCTCACATACCATTGTTTTGAGTAGAGGTACACATCCTTGGTAATGTTTTAATAGCATCCTTTATTTTAAGGGAGAATACACAAATAGGGAATTGTCGTTGTCAAGAGGTTAGAATTGAATCATGTCCACCACTGGACATGTTTAAGTGTTAACCCACAGTCCTCTGGTGTGGGCTCCTCTGTAAATAGGATCTCCAAAGAGCCTGTTAAGATGAGGCCAAATAGAATCAGGGTGGGGACTTAATTCAATATGAATGAAGTCCTTATAAACAGAGAAAACTCGGATTCAGCCAGTTAGTAGTAGCCAGAGAAGGAGACAGATATTGCCATGTGTTGGAGGCTGAGATACCCCTACTAGCCAGAGTACCAAGGGTTGCCTGCAAGTCACCACCAGAAAGTCACAGATATTGCAGAGGGTGTGGCCTGCTGGTACATTGATTTTGCACTTCTAGCTTTCCAAACTATGAGATAATAAATTTCCATTGTTAAACCAACCAGTTTGTGAGAATTGATGTAGCAACCCTGAAGACTAAGACAAAAAGGATTTATGTCCAGAGCTTGAGAGTGATCAGCAGAAGTCATTCTATTCATATTGATTTGGCAAGATTTTCCCAATATCAGTTTGTCAGTCTCTTATTTAAGCCCTTCTTATTTATATCTGATAGCTTTGGACTTCAACAGCTGGTGTATAGTTTGGGTATACCATGGAGTAAAATCTTAGTAAAGACATACTATTGGCCTGAAATGGGTATATGAAAAAATAATAGACATAGCAGAATGAAATGATTAAAAAGACAAAATACAGAGGAACATATTTAAAGCTTATTTGAGGTTAGTGCCAATTAACTCTTAGCATCAAACACTGAAGATATATTTTAATTAAAACTTGTATTATGTCCACATATTATTTTTAGTAAATTTATTACCAATATAGAGATAATTTATTGTTAGAAATAAAGGCAAACTACCAAAACTTATACAGTATGGTGCCAATATAGATGGTTATGTGTCTTTTCTACAATAATACTTAAAAGGCATGGTATGTTTTAAGTTTTATTTTAATAACGCACATGCGTCTCAAAATTTCCCATTTTAGCCATTTTCAAGTATACGATCCAAGGACACTAATTATGCTCCCAATATTGTGCTATACCACTTTATACCCACTAGGATGTCTATTATTAAAAAAACAAACAAAAAAAAGTAACAAGTGTTGGTGACGATGTGGAGAAATTTGAGCACTTATACTTGGTTAGTGGGATTATAAATGGTGTAATGAATTTATTGACTCCTCAGAAAGTTTAACATAATTACCATATGACCTGGCAATCTCACTTCTTAATATACACCCCAAAGAACTGAAAACAGGGGCTTGAACAGATATTTGTGTACCGATGTTCATAGCACCATTACACAAATAGACAAAAGGTGGAGGCATGGTATATTTTTAATGAGCTTTGTTAATTATGATGTCTTAGGTTGGGGGTGTCAAACTGTAGCTCTCATTAAATCAAGGCTGTTGTCTTTTCTTTGTTTGTAAAGTTTAATGGAACACACCCATGCCTATTTATTTTCATGTTGATTGTCTGCATTCACACTACAAACAGAGTTGAGTTGGTATATGGGAGATCTTCTATCTGGCCCTTTACAGAAAAGCTTTTCTAATCTCTGGACTCGGTTAAAGAGTTACAGTAAAAAATACTTAGTGGTAATTACTTTTCTAATCTGTGCAATGGAAATTGATGGTTTTCTAAATTCATATTTTTCTGTATTTTTGTATTGATTTATTGGGATTTGTAGTATATTCTTAATATAAATTTCAAGTATAGCTACTGCAAATATTTTCTCCTTTTCTGCGGCTTGTGTTTTTCTTCTCTTTAAGAAAACCTTAGTGAACACAGTTTATTTTTTCCTACAATCAAAGTGATCAACCTATTTTTGATGATTAATATTTATCAGGTCTTCTTCAAGGGCATAGAGATAATGAAGCATTTTATTCTAAAAACTTTTGAGATTTTGCCTTCCCTGTTAAAGATTTAATCCATTTCGAGTTCGTTTTTATGCATGGTATGGAAATCCAACATTTCCCCAGTTATCTGTAATTGCACCCTGATCATATATCATAAACATATATAATGACTATTAATCTGAATCCTCTATTGTGTTCCATAATAAGTAGTTTTTATATCAGTGTGCCAGTACCACACTGTGTTAACTACTTTAGATTTTATAATACATCCGGACATCTATTGGAAAGCTTTCAGCCTAATTTTTTCTTTTCATTCTCTGGTTTATTCTTGGACTTTTGTCTTATGTATTTTAATTCTCCTCAACAAGTTCCCTCAAAAATCTCTGTTTAGATTTTTATTGGAATTACCTTGGCTCTCCAGATCAATTTATGAAGAATAGATATCTTTATGCTACTGAGCCTCCTGATATTCAATTTGATATATTCTAAAGTTTTTTGGGACTTTTTGGAATGTCTGACAATTGTCTTGTGTTATATATTTTTGCTTATGAGAAGATTTTAGATATTATGAATTATGTTTCCTGTAAATAATATTTTCATTATATTTAAGCTTTAAGAAATTTCTTTTAACTCAGGTGATTTGAAATTTTAAAAATTATTAAAATCAATATTGCTTAAAATTTTGAATGACCTACTTATATACGTAACTCCAAATTCAATGCTCTTTAAGCCTCCCAAACCCATCCTTGACCTGCAGCTTCAAAGAATGGGGAGATTTATCCAGACAAATAGCTTCATTTTCATGGGCATGTGTAAACACAGCTAAGAGATTATTATTTTTTTCCATCTTCCACAATGTTCCAAGCAATCTTAGTTTTCCTTTTTACATTATGCAAATATTGGGTTCCATAATAAGTAGTTTTATATCAGTGTTCCAATACCACACTGTGTTAACTACTTTTGATTTATAGTATGTCCGGACATCTAGTGCAAACCTTTCAACCTAATTTTTTCTTACCATTCTCTGGTTTATTCTTGGGCTTTGGTCTTATGTATTTTAATAATTGGGTCAGCAATCTTTCTCTCTTTCATTTAATGTTCATACTCACTCAGATCGACTACCCAGCCAGCAAACCAAGGGCGGAACCATCAGGTTCAGTTGGAAGATTGTCCGTTAGTAATAGCGGCAGTATCAATGTGGCCGTTGACACCTTCTTTGTCCATTTTCAATAATATAGAGAAGAGGGTTATAAAGGAAGTTTATAAGATGCTCTTATCCACTGTGTGAGAAAGTATTAGAAACCATTATCCAAGTTTAGGCACAGGAGAGGAAAGTATATCCATAATGCCCTTAGGAGTTTGGTCATGCGGAGTTCGATATATTATTTGTGGTGTCAAGTTAGCAATTGATCTTTCCTCTGAATTGGAAAATGCAATCAAGTTTCCAGGTCTACAGAACCAGGAAGAGTAAAAGAAAAATCTTTCAGAAGTAGCAAATAATTTTATTTAATTTCCTGTGTTATACCCCATGCCTTTTTCCCCATTCTCTGCACACTATCTCAACAATTCATCCATTGGTGTGTTTATATTCACACATGTTAAGGTTTTAAGCCACTTTCATGCACTTGTGCAAGTCATTCTTCAGTCTTTTATCACCACACCTACCACATTTAATAATTTGGCGTTTCATTTGCTCATTCCAATTTTCAGTCAGTCCCACTATATTGTGGGAGGGTAAGATTTAAGTGTAGTTTGTTGTATATGATGTTTCTTAGCCCATCGTTAGCACTGTACCTGCAGTAAAATATGCTCTCGTTGATCAGATGATATATAATTAGGAGGACCAATCTGAAGCATTTTCTACTGTAAGCCTTAAATAGTGTTAGAGACATTTGCCTTTGTAACTGGATATGAGAATTAAGATTTAGAATCATATATGTATGTATGTAAATATATATATGTATTTTTCCTGGCTAAGACTTTTGTTATCTCCCTGGAATTGTGGATATCAAGCCAAGAAAATCCACATGCCACCCATGGGATACCCCGTATGCTGTTGGTAGGTGGCCTGTCATTGCTTTCTGTGTCTAATGATCCCATTGCATTTTCCTTCTTTCCTGATGAATTTATGAGGAGAGATTAAGAACATCCCCTGATGGGACAGGCAATTTCTCCAAAAAGTATACAAGCAATCAAATTCTGTGCCACTTCCTTGGATATTGCAGCTCACAGAATCAGCTACTTATTTTTGTCTTAGCTTTCACTTCCTGTTGTTCTGAGTAAGACATGAAAGCTTAAGGTCTTCTTAGGATGTTTTTAGCATGTGTCCTGACCTCAACATGCATCTGGCTTTCTAAATCCCCCAGAATACATGGCAATTTTGAATGCTCCAAATCCCAAATAAACTCTATCCTAGGTTTTCATCCCAGGCATTAGGTATTCTTCTATAGCCTTCCAGTGTAGTCTTTTACCCCATGTAGTTGTAGGCTGTCCATTTTCCTTATAGGGTTGGGTTCTTGGAGCTGCCGTTTTGGGATTGTTCGTTGCTGGTATATAGAAACACCACTGAATTTTGCAAGTTGATCTCATACCCTACCACTTTGCTAGATTCATTCATAAGCTCTGGTAGCCTTCATACTTCATATAGATTATTTGTGATTTTATCTATATAGAATTGCATCATCTGTGATTTTGGGTGTTTTTCATTTCTTTCTCTTGAGTAATTGCTCTTGCTTGATCTTCCACTATAACATTGAACAGCAGTGATGAAAGCAGGCCTCCTTGTCCTTTTCCTGATCTTAGGTGGAAATTTTTCATTCTTTCACCACTGAGAATGATATTAACTATAGTTTTTTTTTTTTTTCATGTCCTTTGTCATGTTGAAGAAGATTCCAAATATTTCCAGTTTCTTGAGTGCTTTTATCAAGAAATGATGCTGAGTTAGTTCACTTGTTTTCAGGGTCCATTGAGGTGGTCATGTTTATTGTCCCGTCCCAGCTTCATTCCATAAGTGTGATTTATTATTTTGATTCATTTTCTTGTGTTGAACCACCCTTGTGTTTCTGGAATAAATCCTATTTGATCATGGTGTAGAATCATTTTAATTTGCTATTGTATACAGTTTGCTATTATTTTGTTGAGGGTTTTTCATCTGTATGCATTAAAGGTATTGGTCTGTAATTTTCATTTCTTGTGATATTCTCATCTGGCTTTGGTATTAGAGTGATGTTGGCCTCACTGAATGAGTTAGGAAGTGTTGTTGGGTCTTCGGATTTCTGTTGTGTTTGAGAAGAAATGTGTTCCTCTACTTACTATTTAGTTAATTTGTGACATTTTTTGTCTCTTTATAAACATGTCTAATGAACATATATTTGTGCATTTTCCCTTTCAGAAACATGTTCGAGATTAGATATTGAGCATGGGTTTTTTTCTGAATATGAGTATACATATCCCTTAAATAAACAAACACAATATAAGTGTAAAGAAGGATATGTAACACCAGAGGGTGAAACCTCAGGGTCGATTACGTGTTTACATAGCGGATGGTCAGCTCAGCCCACATGCATTAGTAAGTAAGTTATTATGTTATTGTTCATTTTCTGAAAACAGTTTACAAATGTTTTCTTTAAATTAATTCTTTATTGGGGGCCTTATCTGATTCCTTTTGAAAAAATAGATAAAACACTTTGTGAAATCGTGTGTGTGTAAAATATATATAAATATAGAAATATTTCTCTCTCTCCTCTACCTAAATGTTTATGGAGATTTTCTAAACACAATTTGCAGAGTTTACTTCATTGACTAACTCTATTATCCCTAAGCCACTCAGTGATACTTCTGAAGTATACGTATGAATCCATTCTGACACTTTTGCTTTTTGTTGTTTTTTCTTTCGATTTCCATGATTTCTCTGGGCTAAAGAAAAAACGATAAGAGTTGTTCCCATGTCAACTCATTTTATATTAAATTATAATCAATTATCTATTAAAACATTTTCTTATGATGAAAGAAAATATGTAGATAAATACATTGACCTTTTTATCCAGTTAATTCTTTTATCTTTGTATATATTTCACACCTGCAAATCATTATATTGCCTCTAAGTTCACAAAATATCATCTAATGTCCTCAAGAATGTAATACACAACATTAATGGCCTATTTTGGTACCAACATATGACAAGCTCACAAAAGTAAATAGGCTTGACAAAAATATTGTTAATATAAATTTTTCAGAGATTTTAATTGATGATAAGAATGGTGTATATGAAATAATTTTTATTTTTACTGTATGTCAATAGGACAACATCTTATCACTTTTCTTCTTAGATTATTTTTAAATGGTACTTAACTTATTAGCATGTACTAACTGACAAAACCTTATACTTCTGAGAAGGATTTACTTCATTGTTCATTCAATTAATGTTAGAAATGAAACGTTAATTTTATTATGCTACAGAATCTTGTGATAAGCCAGTATTTGAGAATGCCAGGCCCAGAAGAGATGACACCTGGTTTAAGCTCAATGACAAGTTGGACTATGAATGCAACGATGGATATGAAACCAGAGACGGAAGCACCACAGGCTCCATAGTATGCGGTGAGGATGGTTGGTCCAATACACCCACATGTCTCGGTAAGTACTCTATTTCAGGTATTCTTTTTTCAGAATTAAAAAAAAAGTACTCTTTTTTTTTTCAGATTGATTTATTTAGAGGATACTTTAAGGACAAGGATTAAAATCAGGTGTTTTCTTACTTAATGTGACAAGGAAAGGATTGTGTTTTGACGCCCAAAGGATAGACTCTATCTTAAAGCACTACATCGAATTAAAGTTTCTTGTGGACACTTACATTACAGTTTTGTGATTGAGTTATAAATCCTTTTCAAATTATTCCCAGATAGAAACTTTCAGGTTATTTAAAAAGGGTCACTCGATTTGTTTAATTTCTCCAGCTATTTTCATCCAAATTTTCTGCTTTACACCTTTCCCCTTATTACTTTCTCCAGTTATTGCCAGGAACTCTTCTTTTTCAAACATTGACAAGTTCTGTGGACAATTGGCTATTGACAAGATAGCTGTTTGTTTTCCCAGAATGAAAAGAAGCTTTCATCTTTGTAAAATTGGGTGGCTGTGCTTTGTTCCACGCAGAGATAATGCAGAGTTCTGAAAGTAAAAGTCTATTTTGGAAATACCAGGGTGAGCAGAGTCAGTTTAATATTTGGGAGGATTTTATGACCTGAGGCTAGGTAGGAGCTCAAGGCAAGATTATCCGGATAATTTCAGGGGTGTCAGCATTTGGATTTAGTTTCAAGCTTGAGGAAAAGCCATGCCATACTTTTAAGCAAAGAAATGATTACATTAGAATTGCATTTTTGAAAGTTTTTTCCTGCATGCTTTGCTTGTGGTGGGCAAGAGATGAAGCAGTGAATTCCTACAGAGTGAGAAATGGGGTGGATTGATAACAGATGATGATGCCTGTGGAGAGGCAGACCAGGGGGACAGATCTGGGATATAGAAATGAGTGTTGTCCTAAATGTGGAGAGAACAAACATTTAAAATAGATAGTTTAACAGACTGATTAATAGCGCAGTCTTTGTCCTCTTGTGAGTGGATGGGAAGAGAAACCAAGGCTCCCGTGATGAGACTGGGCTTTGGTTGCAACAGGGCTGCTTACAGCTTTGTAGCAGGAGGAAGGAAGGAAAGTGATGCATAAATCATGCTGTAAAGAAGCAGAAACTGCTGGTTTGTATTTCTACACAAGGTAGGAGACAAGGTCATCTGAGACTGAGTGCTGCATTGGGGTACAGGTAGAAGAAACTCCGGGTGTTTGAAAATTTGAAATAGAGACTCTAGAGGAAAGAACAGTAAGTTCATTACAGAATGAGGTAGACTTGCTTATAAATATTGAAGCTGAGAAGCCTTTCATTCATTCAGACTGTCAATAATCACCTGTTATGTGCCAGAAACTGGAAAAATACAAACATGGGCCAGCCTTTTCAGATCCTTCATTCCAATATTGGAGAGTGATAAAAACAAACAAACAAACAAAAACAAATAAATGAACCAGAAGATAAATACAATTTTTATATATTTTATATAAAATAGTATTCAAAGAAAAAAAAGGAGTAAAGGATTTAGATAGAAAATAGGATCAGGCTGAGGGCTCTGTTTTGTCTAGGACAGCATCCATACAAAGAAAATTAGAGGAACCATTCAGGGTAGAGGAAAGGACATGTGTAACAGCTGGGCCAGCAATGAACTTGACCTATTTAAACAATTCAAAATTAAAAAACAAGAACAAAAACAAAAACTGGACTGTGGATTGAGAGGGGCAGAGATGCATAAAATGATAGACAAACAAGGCTGGATTGTAAAGACTTTGGATTTAATTCTGAGTGAGAAGCTTTTAAGATGATCATACAATTATTTTTCACATGACTGGAGGAAGATCCAGGTTTTATGAAGCCAGAAGCTTATACAATCTTGAGGGGCCTTCTTTAAAAAAGAATGCAAAATCCTGAATACAGAATTCCCATGGACATACGTATTTTATGAAACATGAAAGGAAAATGTGAAGGAGAGGAAATTGAAGTGACAGAGACAGCAGTAGAAACCGATGTTGGTCAATGTTATCTTTTGCAAATTTTATCAAACTTGATGATGATGTGAATCAATACATTGTTAGGAATGAGCAGCACTGTTTACTTCTCCAATGACTGAATGACCAAAGGATACATAACATTTTAACAAATATTCTTCCCTCAGAAATTTGCAAAAAACTTCATGCAGGTTGGATAATTTTTAGTTTATTTAATACATACTGTGGGTTCTATACTTTGGTGAAAGGTTTCAAAAGTTGTTGTTATAAACCATTTAAAACTATAGTGTCTTCAACAACGTTAAATTGTCAATGACAAGTAAAAAAATACTTGAAAACATTTTCAGTTCAATACTATGATTAATGATGTTAGCATCTGGACAAGAACAGATATCTTAACTTATGGGTCTGTCCATTCAATCTCTTCCTTTAGTCACATTTAAAGAGATAAAAACATTTATATAGAGATAAGTTATTATCTCTATGTAAATATAGTAGTTGGAAAATTTGCAACAGCCAAGATCATTTTTTTCCTTTATCAAGCAGTATTTACAATAATATGTTGAGAAAAATAATTTGTATAAAATGAACGCAAACTATATAAACAAACATACATGCTAATAAATAATTGAGGTGTCGAATGGAAAAGAATTTTGGGGGGACGAATTCCAGTGATTCACATTCAAAGACGACTTCGTCATCCAAGCTGCTAAATTCAACATAAAATCAAAAATGAAAACAAATTTGCTTGGTTACTTTTTTACTCACATTACTTTCATAAATAGTTAATTATCTGTAATATTATGATGATATGATGATTGACTTTTGGATAGTTTGTTCATAAAATGACTAATTTTTATATTCCAATTTTTAACTTTAAAAATTAAGCAGTGAGAACGGAGGATTTAAAATTAAATTATTTCAAGTGTTAACGATAACATGAGACCTAATCCAAGCAAGTTGACTTTATAGATACAATTTCAGGACATCTGAGGGTATACAAAACCTAATATATAAGATTTTCCAAGGAAGCAGGCTTATTTGATGCCTTTCTGTGTGTGCAGTACACAGCAGCCTCATTCTTACATGTCATTTATGAAATTTGCCAAGGATAAATTATTCTGATTTAATTATTTTACCTTTTTTTTAGAAAGGTCATGCAGTGTTCCAAAGTATAGGAGAAGATTTAGATGCTAACCCCAAGAAAGATATTTTTAAAGTTGGAGAAGTGTTGAAATTCTCCTGCAGAAGAAGACTTACAATTGTTGGAGCAAACTCAGTTCAATGCTACCATTTTGGATGGTCCCCAAATATACCAACATGTAAAGGTGAATATTTGTTCACAATTGCTGAACAAGAATTAGAATTTGAGTATCAATGTCTTACTTTTCCCTCCATTTTCTGTGGGATTTCAGTGTGTCTAAAATCTAACCAATTAATCCAGACACCTCAGCTTCCATTAGAAGCTTAATCACCAATTGTTGTTTCTTGAAATATATATTGGAAGTATATATATAGGAAGTATTATATATGGGAAGTGTGTTTACATATATATATAGGAAGTGTATCTATAGAAAATGTATATAGGAAGCATATATATCGGAGATACATATATAAGAAGTATATAGATGGGAAGAGTGTGTGTGTGTGTGTGTGTGTGTGTGTGTGTGTGTGTGTGTGTAGGCCATGCAATGTGACTTCAAAGCGTAGCCAAGTTGACAAACAAAATTAACCATCCCAGCCACCATGATATTGGTCTTTGATATTACATGGGCCTCACCTCCAATTTCATTGAGTGTGTCTAAACATCATTCAAGCAGTTTATAGTCAATTTAGGCTTTTGTGTGGCTTAATCAAAGTTAAATGTTAATCAGCTGTTTGCCACAAGTGATGGTACTTTTTTCGAAAAGTTTTGATGAAATCTTTCCATGGATTATGAATATTAATTTAATTTATGCAACATATTGTTAATCTGAATAAACCTTCAAAATGTCCATATTATTGAACATTTAAAGCCTGAAATATACATTCAACATGCTAGTTCAATCTAAGTAATGACACTTGGAAATTGGAATCAGTGGAAATGCCATTCTTTTTCATTGTTTCAGAAAGCTAGAATGACTTAAAGAATAAGGAATTAATAAATTAAAGAACAAATGCTGTTCTGCTTGATTGTTGGTGTAAAATAGACAATTCCATCATAATTTGCATAGTATTTTTATTGTAGGGGAAGTAAAATCTTGTGGTCCACCTCCTCAACTTACCAATGGGGAAATTAAGGAGGAAAGAAAAGCAGAATATGGACACAGTGAAGTGGTGGAATACGATTGTAATCGCAGATTTCTACTGAAAGGGCCCAAGAAAATTCAATGCATTGATGGAGAATGGACACCTTTGCCTATATGTTTAGGTAATGTATATAAAATATTAATATTGAAATGTACTTTTTGTTTGTATTCATGTAAAGGCATACATTATATTTTAAAGATAAACATATCTTTGTGAAATTTGCATAGAGGAAGAGAGAACGTGTGGAGATATACCTGTCCTTGAGCACGGTGATGTGCTGTCCTCTTCCCCTCCCTATCACCATGGAGATTCAGTGGACTTCAATTGCAGAGAAACATTTACAATGATTGGACACAGATCGATTACATGTATTCGTGGAATGTGGACCCAACTTCCTCAGTGCATTGGTGAGAATACACTTCCCCAACTGACATTTAATAAAGTTTAATATTTTTATTTTAAAAATACATTTGCAGCAATATTTTTATTTTTTTATTTTTATTTCTTCATTTTATTGAGATATTTTCACATACCACGCAGTCATACAAAACAAATCATACATTCAGTTGTTCACAGTACCATTACATAGTTGTGCATTTATCCCCAAAATCAATCCCTGACACCTTCATTATCACACACACAAAAATAACAAGAATAACAATTAAAGTGAAAAAGGGCAATTAAAGTAAAAAAGAACACTGGGTGCCTTTGTTTGTTTGTTTGTTTGTTTTTTTCCTTCCCCCATTTTTCTACTCATCCATCCATAAACTAGACAAAGGGGAGTGTGGTCCATATGGCTTTTCCAATCACATTGTCACCCCTCATAAGCTACATTTTTATACAATTGTCTTCAAGATTCATGGGTTCTGGGTTGCAGTTTGATAGTTTGGGTTTGTACTGCTAGCTACTCCAATTCACTAGAACCTAAAAAGGGTTGTCTATATTGTACGTAAGAGTACCCACCAGAGTGACCTCTCGGCTCCTTTTGGAATCTCTCTGCCCCTGAAGCTTATTTCATTTCCTTTCACATCCCCCTTTTGGTCAAGTAGATTTTCTCCATCCCACGATGCCGGGTCTACATTCCTTCCTGAGAGTCATATTCCAAGTGCAACAATATTTTTAAAATTTATAGATGTTACTGAAAATGCCCAATCTTCTATTACAATAAATCCAGAAATTGTTGTTTATTTTTCAATATATGTCTTATGGCAAAAATATGGACCATTACATCCCTGATATTTTTATGTTCTACCTCTATAATTGTGAGGAGGACCATAGCCTCTCCCAAACTGTCTAAATGAAATAATTTCTGTATCTCTTTTAAAGGCACCAGAGAGAAGTTAATGTGCTGAAGGATGAGCGTGCCGCAGGTCCTCCAGTCACTAGTATAGCTTAATGTCATGAGACAGTGAGAGTTGAGAAAGGAAAATTACAATCGATAGACTTCACTCTATAGTTGAATCCTCCTAACCCTTTAATAACCAAATCTTCAATGACTATCTGAGAGGGTCTTGGGGGTCCTAATTCACCTTTCCTTTGGAATGTGTTCTTTCCTAAAATTTTCCTGGCCCACCATTCAATGGCAGCCCTGGATGTCTAGTCTTATTCACTCATCAGATTCCTAGACATTAATTACCATGGGAAAAGTTAGCATTTCTAACCAGGGTTGAAGAAGAAAGATTAGAACCATTTTGATCACTGTTTTATTCTCAACACCAGGAAGAATAGGATTTTCCCAAGTGAATCCAAACATCTTGTTTCTTATTAGCCCTTATATTTTTGCCAAGCATATTCTTGTCAGTGGTGCTGCCCCTTCTTCAAGACCCAACCTCACCTTTGTCCTCTTCTAGCTCCACAAATGATTTCATCTCATTCAGCATGGGAGGAAAACCCCAAATTAATACAGTGCTAAAACCCCTCACATTTTCACTCTTATCTACACCAAAACCTTTGCTTCAATTATTACGGTCCTCTGAGCTTAGAATTTTCCTTCATAAAGTTCTTCCTCTACCTATATTCAGTTTGCTATAACCCCTTCCATCTACTGTAGGCCTTACTCCCTCAATTTTCCCCTCCCTGAGCTCATGTTTACATGCTCCTATTCTGGCTTCTTTTCTCTTCTCAGTTTTTATGTTTCTCCTCAAAACAAAGAAATCCATGCAGAAGCCAATCAATCATATGACAATGACGGTGATGGCACCAGTGCATCCTTCCCCTGGCTGTACATCTTCCTCCAGTTTCCATCACTCAGAGAACACCTTTCTTTTCTCCCTCAACACCCTGGACCATGTTGTGTGTCATTCCTTCTAATTCTCAGGGGCTAATTCTCAAGCCTCTGGGGTGTTTTAAAAGTGTCTTTTATTATTATTTTTTTTTATCAAGGTTACACTACAAAATCATTACTTTTCTTGGCCAATCACTTCACTTTTCTCTATTCTATCGAAACCCTATTCAACTCTGCTTTTCTGATCAGTAACAAAAAATAATATCAAAATTTACATTGATAGTTTATCAAATTCAGAAATGAGCCCCATATTCATTGAATATTTGAAATATGTTATGTATATAACAATTTCTCATGGTCCAAATATTAACTTATACAGGAGCCAGCAAAGATTTATTATTACTGCATTATAATATTATTGGAGTATAGGACGATCTGCTGTATTAAATACCTTCTCAAAGACCATAAGATTACATGTAGAAAACAGGTCATGACTTTTAGCACTCAATTTCTTATTGCATAAATGTTTTTTACTGCTGATGATACAAAAGATCTGTGTAAATATTCACATTCTGTACAATACATCCTAAAGTATAGTTCTTTATTATGTTTCATTACATTTATTGAAAAATATTTAAACCAACAACCTCTTATAGCCTATACCTACAAATCATGCCTTAATTAATGTTTTAAGGTTAGCAAAGTAAAAATAATTTAGTCATTTTGAGTTCAGGAAAATGAATGTGTCCATTTGCAGAGATTTCAAATAGTTGAACCAAATTTAGTTGTGTGATGACTGTTTACTATATATATCATTCTGAAAAGTGAATTTTTTATGCTCTTCAATTTCTCTAAGAGCAAAATTTCTTTAGGACAACTATTTTTTCTGATATTTCAAAGACCCGACACAGGGGTTCAGTTTGTGTATAATAGCCCACTTCAAGGCATATGATCAGGAAAAAATTGAGACTATAGCTCTTGTATATAGTAGTTACTTAGATACTTAGAGTCTTTGTTAAAATATTTTCATGGGAATATTTTCATTTTATAGCAACAGATCAACTTAAGACATGTAGTATATCAAGATCAATTGTACCTGAAGCAAAACTGTCACATATGTTTGAAGTTAATCATAACACAAAATTAAGTTACAAATGTAAAGGAAACTCACAAAATCAACAATCAGTCTGCATAAATGGAATATGGGATCCTGAAATAAACTGCATAGGTAAGATTTTACTTTTAATGCTTTAAAAATTTATTCTATTTATTCCTAACTTGTAATAGTAGTAGCTTTTAAATTCTTTTAAAAAATGTTTATTTACTATTACAAATACTTTTCGTGCTCAAGAGTATTTTAGAAACTAGCCAAAACATTGTTCTAAATACTAATTATTTCCTATCATTAGTTAGCTTAATAACAAACCATCCAGAAACTGGGTAGATTTAAATTAACATCTGTATTAACATACCTAGTATGCTGATTAGTATTAGAGTCCCATGGCTTCTAATTCCTTTTATTATGCCTATTTGTACCTATACTTGTAACACCACATATACACATTCCTGTACCTATAGCTCTGCCTACACCCACACCTGTACTTACACCTGTGCATGTGCCTGCAAATATTATCTATCTATACCTATCACTCATTTGAAAATCACCTATCAAATATCTATCAATCTATCATCTAATCTATCATCTATTTCTAATCTATCTATCGTCTTTCTATTTCTCTATCTATATTTGTCTTGAAAACCCTGAATCATGTTGACACCTCCAATTTCAATTTCATAACATGGGGTCCATTGTAACCTCCCCAATTTTCATATTTATAATACTCTTTTCCAACTGTGGAAATCCTTGCCCCATTTCCCTCAATAATTTTAACAATTTTGTACAAGCCTAGATATACACAAATTAGTATCACACCAATAAAAAGTACACCTACTAAATGGAGTTCAAAATATTTATAATTATTTTGTTACGGAAGCAAGTAATATTTACGTGCAGTGATGTGTGAATGTTCTTCTACATTTTCTTCTAGAAGCTTTGCTATTTTAGCATTTATATTTAGGAATAGCATCCAGCTCATATTAAGCTTGAGTATGGTGTAATATAGGAGTTGATATATAT
The DNA here is from genome assembly GCF_015220235.1 of Choloepus didactylus. Lineage (NCBI taxonomy): Eukaryota > Metazoa > Chordata > Mammalia > Pilosa > Megalonychidae > Choloepus > Choloepus didactylus. The sequence continues at coordinate 64,249,917 of NC_051308.1, read as the reverse complement.
ATTTTTTTTTCTGTATGGGTAGCCAGTTCTAGGAACATATGTGGAAAAGAATGAAATGAAATCAATAGACTGTTGTATTGGTGTTTTACTTCTGGATTCTTTACTTAGTCTTTTTGTCTATTTTTTATGTCCAAACCACATTGCTTTTATAATTATAGCTTTATAGTAAATCTTAATGTCTGGTATATGTAAGCTAACTGTGCTTTTCATTTAAAAGATTATTTTAGCTATTCTGGTGATTGCCTTTCCATGGAAGTTTCAGTAAAAATGTTTCATTTTTTAGAAAACATCTATTTGACAAAAGGGTTGGCATCAAATCTATAGATTAATTAGTGATAACTGACTTCTAAGCCATATTTTGTTTGCCAGGCCATAACCATGATGCATCTTTCCAATTATTGAGTTCTGCTTCATTTTCTCATTAAAATTTTCAAGTCTCAAAATTTATTCCTATTTTATTTTTTTGTTATTATAAACACAGTTTTCAAAATTACATTTTCAGTTTTTTGTTGCAAGAATAAAACACACCTGATTTTTGCATTTAATTTTGTGTACTGAAACCATACTACTTCCCTTAATCATTCTGTATGCTGTTTCGTAGTACTGATAGAATTCTCTGTGAACAATATCATCATTGCAAGTAGATGATTTTATTTCGACCTGCATTGTCCTCATGTGATTTTATTATTTTCTTATTTTATTTCATTAGTTAGGATCTGCAGTACAGTGTTGAAAGAAAGTGATGAGAACAAACAATCTTGTTCTGTTCCTGACCATTGGGAGGGGCTATTCAATATTTCACAATTATGATTTCAGTTTTAGGACTTCTGTAGATTACTTTATCAGACTGAAGAAGTTTCTTTCTATTCATAATTGGTTGAAAAAATTTTTCATCAATGCATATTGAACTTGTTAAATGCTTTTTCTGCATCTATTGATATGTTACTGTAGCTTTCATTATAGTTCTATAACTATGGTGAATTAAATATGTTGATTTTTTAAAAATTAAATTCAGTTTTATTGAGATATATTCACATACCATGCAATCCTCCATGGTGTACAATCACCTGTTCACAGTACCATCATATAGTTATGCATTCATCACCACAACCTATTTTTTAATTAAATTCAGTGTTATTGAGATATATTCATATACCATACAGTCATCCACGGTGTACAATCAACTTTTCACAGTACAATCATATAGTTACGCACTTATCACCACAATCTATTTTTGAACATTTTCCTTACACCAGAAATAATCAGAATAAGAATTAAAAATGAAAGTAAAAAAGAACACCCAAATCATCCCCCCATCCCACCCTATTTCTCATTTAGTTTTTGTTGCCATTTTTCTACTCATCCATCCACACACTGGATAAAGGGAGTGTGATCCACAAGGTTTTCACAATCACACTGTCACTCCTTGTAAGCTACATTGCTATACACTCATCTTCAAGAGTCAAGGCTACTGGGTTGGAGTTTGACAGTTTCAGGTATTTACTTCTAGCTATTCCAATACATTAAAACCTAAAGAGGGTTATCTATAACTCACACCAGAGTGACCTCTTGACTCCATTTGAAGTCTCTCAGACACCAAAGCTTCACTTCGTTTCATCTCCCATCTCCCTTTTGTTCAACAAGGTGTTAATCCCACGATGCTGGGTTCAGACTCATCCCCGGGAGTCATATCCTGTGTTGCCAGGGAGATTTACACCCCTGCGATTCAAGTCCCATGTAGAGGGGAGAGCAGTGAGTTCACCTGCCGAGGTGGTTTAGCTAGAGAGAGAGGGCCACATCTGAGCAACAAAGAGGCAGTCAGGGGGAGACTCTTAGTCACAATTATAGGCAGGTTAAGCCTCTCCTTTCCAGTAATGAGCTTCATAAGGGTAGGCCCCAAGATAGAGGGCTCAGCACACCAAGCCATCAGTCCTCAGTGTTTGTGAGAACATCAGAAACAATCCAGGTGAGAAAGCCCAACACTTGCTCATTTTCCCCCAGCTCTTCAGGAGTGCCCTGCATATATGTTTTTTTTCTCCACCCAAATTACGTTGGGATGTGTTGCTATTTCACTCTAATCCATAAAAACCGACCATATCTCACTTCCTATTCAAAGTTCCATGTAATTGTGGTGTTTGAACAAACTGACTGTAGAAGTTATATTGTTTAGAAAATATAGATCCAGTACCAAACAAACATCTCTTCCCTTGGTCTCATATGGAAGTTGAAGTTTTAACACACAGTCAGTTTCAACCTTTATCCTTTGGCCCTATTTGCCCTAGTCTTAACCAGATCTGCTTTACTCATATCTCTATTTGAAGTCTGGGCTCTTTTTCAGCTTTTTTTTTTTTTTTTTTTTAAAAGTTGCTGTATGTGTTAATAATGACATTAATATCTGTTGAACCCTAGCAATGAGTTTAAGGTTTCACACAGGTACCCCGTATTCCAGAGACCAAACAGGTTATACACAGAGGGATCAGCATCTCAGAGTTTGGAGAGAGCCATTACAATTCAGGAATAGATTTGACTGCTGTGAGAACTTACAACTGGGAACCATTAAAATAATCATTTCCCTGTAAGACTATGTTCTAAGATTCAATTCTGAGTTTACACATTGTAGTCAGTCAATACTGGTGAGGCATTATAGTGTTTGCCTTGGTTTCTGGCATACTTCACTCAAAATGGGGTCTACAGGATCCATTCACCTCATTGCATGTCTCACAGGTTTACTCCTTCTCTTAGATGCTCAATATTACATTGTATGCATACACCACAGGTCACCATTCTGTTCCTCAGTTGATGTACTCTTAGGCCAACTCCACCCATTGCAAATCATAAATACTGCCTCCATAAACACCAGTGTCCAAATGTCCATTCATGTGTCTGCTCTTGGATCTTCCAAGTACATACCCCATAATGAGGTTCCAGGACTTATGGCTCCCACGCACTTAGCTTCTTGTGAAACCACCATACTGACCCAGAAAGGCTACACCATTCTGCCTTCTCATCAACAGTAACTAGGTACATCCCTCTCTCCATGTTTTCTCCAACACTTTTATCCCTATTGATATTTTTTCCTACAATTTTATAGAGATATATTCACTACCATATGATGGTCCACAGCGTACAGTCAGTTGTTCATGGTATCATCATATAGTTGTACATTTATCAACACAGTCAGCACTTGAACATATTGATTACTACAAAAAAGTTTCTTTTTAGCAAATATCAAAAAAAAATAATAAGAAGAAAAATAAAATGTAGTGCAATACAATATAATAGTAAGGACAGGAAAACACCACTACTAAGAATCCCATATCTCTCCCTTATATCCCCCTCTCATACATGATTAGCTTTGGTATATTGCCTTTGCTATATTTAATGGAATGTCAATGTTACTTTTGACCATGGACTCCAGTTTGCTTTGATTATGTTTTTTCCCAAATACCATTCCTTTTTCAACTCTCTGCATGGTTGACATTCATTTGCTTTCCCATATGTAAAAATATTTTTATATTTGTACATTTAGTAACAGTCATTGTCCACTCCAGTTTTTACCAAGTTACGTAGTCCCAGTCTTTATTATCTATCTTTACTTCTGGTGTCATACACTCCCCTATCCCACCTCTTTCATCTTTACTCACAGACATCTTTGTTCAGTATGCTTGCAATATTGTGATATTAATAATAATCACACATTATTATGCCACTTATTTCTGGATTTATACATTCAATCCTGCACAACATTCTGTAGTTCTTCAGCATCAAATGACTGATCTCTATCCTCTTTCAATCTCTGGTAGCCTGTGTTATCAGCTTTTAACTCTCAAAGTTTGCTCATTAATGTTAGTTCACATTAGCGAGACCATACAGTGTTTGTCCTTTTGTTTCTGGCTAACTTCACTCAACATAATGTCTTCAAGGTTCATCCACATTATTATATGTTCCATGTCTTGTTTTGTCTTATAGTTGCATAATATTCCCTCATGTGTATGTACCACAGTTTGTTTATCCACTCGTCCCTTGATGGACATTTGGACTGTTTGCTATCTCTTGGCAATCACAAATAATGCTGCAATAAACATTGGTTACAAATATCCGTTTGTGCCTTAACTTTCATTTCTTTGAGTATATACCTAGCAATGGAATAGCTGGGTCATATGGGAAATCTATACTTAGCTTCCTGAGGAACCTCCACACTGTCTTCCAGAATGGTTGCACCATGCTACATTCCTACCAACAATGAATAAGTGTGCCTCTTTCTCCACATCCTCTCCAGCACTTGTCATTTTCTGTTTTTTGGATAATGGCCATTCTGGTAGGTGTGAGATGATATCTCATTGTGTTTTTGATTTGCATTTCCCTAATAGCCAGTGAAGTTGAGCATTTTTTCATATGTTTTTGAGCCATTTGTATTTCCTCTTCAGAAAAGACAGTCCATGTCTTTTGCCCATTTTTTAATTGGGTTGTTTGTATTTCTGATGTTGAGTTGTAGGATCTCTTTGCATATCAGGGATATTAAACCCCTATCTGATATGTGGTTTCAAAATATTCTCTCCCATTGCATCATCTGCCATTTTACTTTTCTAACAAAATCCTTTGATGTACAAAAGTGTTTGATTTTGAGGAGATCCCATTTGTCTATTTGTTCTTTGGTTGCTTGTGCTTTGGGTGTAAGGTCTAAGAAACCAACACCTATCACAAGATCTTTAAGAAATTGCCCTACATTTTCTTCTAAGAGTTTTAATGGTCTTAGTGCTAATGTTCAGGCTTTTTATCCATTTCCAGTTAATTTTTGTATAAGGTGTGAGATAGGGGTCCTCTTTGATTCTTTTGGAAATGGATATGATGTTCTCCAAACACCATTTATTGAAGAGGCTGCTCTGTCCTAGTTGTTAGGGCTTGACTGCCTTATCAAAGATCAATTGTCTATAGATGTGAGAGTCTGTTTTCTGAACACCCAGTTTGATTCCATGGTTGGTATATCTGTCCTTATGCCAGTTCCATGTTGTTTTGAACACTGTAGCTTTGTAATATGCTTCAAAGTCAGGTAGTGTGAGACCCTCACCGCTTCGTTCCTCTTTCTCAAGGTATTTTCAGCTGTTTGGGGCACCTTGCCCTTCCAAATAAATTTGGTTATTGGTTTTTTCCTTTTCTGCAATGTAAGTTGTTGGGATTTTAATTGGTATTGCATTGAATCTATAAATCAGTTTAGGTAGAGTTGACAATCTTAACTATATTTAGTCTTCCAATCCATTAACATGGTATGTTCTTCTCCATTTTTTCAGGTCCTTTTTGATTTTTTTTAGCAGTTTCTTAGTAGCTTTCTTTGTATAGGTCTTTTGTGGCCTTCATTAAGTTTATTCCTAAATACTGACCTCTTTTGGTTTGCTATTGTAAATGGAAATTTTTATGTCTTCCTCTTGTTGCATATTACTTGTGTATAAAAAACACTACAGATTTTGTCTGTTGATCTTGTAGTCTGCCACTTTGCTGTATTCTATGACAGTTTTGCCATAGGTTTTTCTGGATTTTCTACATATAGAATCATGTCATCAGCAAAAAATGAGTTTTACTTCTTCCTCTCCAATTTGGATGCCTTTTATTTCTTTTTCTTGCCTAATTGCTCTAGCTAGAACTTCCAGCACAATGTTGAATAATAGTGGTGACAGTGGGCATCCCTGTCTTATTCCTGATTTTAGAGGGAAAGCGTTCAGTCTCTCCTCATTGAGTACTGTTAGCTGTAGTTTTTCATATATTGCCTTTATCATATTGAGAACATTTCCTTCTATTCCTATCCTTTGAAGTGTTTTCATCAAGAAAGGATGTTGAATTTTATTAAATGCCTTTTCTGCATCAATCTAGATGATCATGTGGTTCTTCTTTGATTTATTGCTGTGGTGTATTACATTAATTGATTTTCTTGTGTTGTATCAGCCTTGCAGACTGGAATAAACCCCACCCAGTTATGGTGTATAATTCTTTTAATGTGCTGCTGGATTCAATTTGTGAGTATTTTGTTGAGGATATTTGCATCTATATTCATTAAGGAGATTGGTCTATAATGTTCCTTTTTGTAGTATCTTTGTCAGATTTTGGTATTAGGGTGATGTTGGCTTCATAGAATGAGCTGGGTAGCTACCCCTCCTCTTCAAGTTTTTTGAAGTCTTCTGGTCTTTTCCCTTTCTTTTCTGGGAGCTTTTTGATGACTGACTGAATCTCTTTACATGTGATTGGTTTGTTGAGGTCATCTATTTCCTCTTGGGTCAATGTGGGTTGTTTATGCTTTTCTAGGAAGTTGTCCATTTTGTGTAAGTTGTCTAGTTTATTAGCATATAGTTGCGCATAGTATCTTCTCATTATCTCCTTTATTTTTGCAGGGTCAGTAAATATGTTTCCTTTCCCATTTCTGATTGCATTTATTTGCATTCTCCTTCTCTCTCTCCCTCTCCCTCCCTCTCTTTTTCTCTCTCTCTGTTAGCCTATCTAGGGGTCCATCAATTTTATAATTTGCTCATTTTGGTTTTGTTGATTCTCTCTATTGTTTTCCTATTCCCGGTTTCATTTATTTCCACTCTAATCTTTGTTATTTCTTTCCTTCTGTTTGCTTTGGGGTTAGTTTGCTGTTCTTTGTCTATTCCTCCAGGTGGACTGTTAATTCCTCAATTTTTACTCTCTCTTCTCTTTTAAAGTAGGTATTTAGGGCAATACATTTCCCTTTCAGCACCTCCTTTGCTGCATCCCATAAATTTTGATATGTTCTGTTTCATTGTCATTTGCCTTGAGGTATTTACTAATTTCTCTTGTGATTTCTTTCTTTACCCACTAGTTTTCTAATAGTGTCTTGTTTATTTTCCATATATTTGTGAATTTTACAATCTTATGCCTGTTATTTATTTCCAACTTCATTCCATTATGATCCGAGAAAGTGTTTTTTATATCAGTATTTTTGAATTTGTTGAGACTTGCTTTGTGACCCAACATGTGCTCTATCCTAGAGAATGTTCCATGAGCACCTGAGGAAAACATGTATCCTGCTGTTGTGGGGTGTATTGTTCTATAAATGTCTGTGAAGTCTAGTTCCTTTATCATATAATTCAACATCTCTGTTTCCTTACTGATCCTTTGCCTAGATGTTCTATCCATTGATAAGAGCAGTGTATTGAAGTCTCCAACTATTATTATATAGTTATATACTCCTTTCAGTGTTTTCAGTGTTTGCCTCATGAATTTTGGGGCACTCTGCCTTGGTGCATAAATATTTATGATTGTTATGTTTTCTTGATGAATTGACCCTTTTATTAATATACAGTGTCCTTCTTTGTCTCTTTTAATAGTTTTCCTTTTGAAATCTACTTTGCCTGATATTAATATAGCTACTACTGCTTTTTTTCTGGTTGCTGCTTGCATGAAATATCATTTTCCAACATTTCACTTTCCACCTATTTTTGTCCTTGTGTCTAAAGTGAGTTTCTTATAGACAGCATATCGATGGGTCCTGTTTTTTAATCCATTCTGTCAGTATGCGTCTTTTTATTGGGGCGTTTAACCCATTAACATTTAGTGTTATTCCTGTAAGGTCAGAATTTCCTTCTATCATTTTGTCTTTTGGATTTTATATGTCATGTCTTATTTTTTCCTCTCTCTTTTTTACCCTTCTTGATAATCTTCATTTCTACACTCTTCTCCAAATGTCTTTCTCCTGTCTTTTCCTATCAGCCTGTAGCACTCCCTGTAGTATTTCTTATAGTGCCAGTCTCTTATTCACAAACACTCTCAGTGTCTGTTTGTCTGAAAATATTTTAATCTCTCCCTCATTTTTGAAGGACAGTTTTGCTGTATATAAAATTCTTGGTTGGCAGTTCTTCTCTTTCAGTATCTTAAATATATCATACCACTGTATTCTTGCCTCCATGGTTTCTGCGGAGAGATCTGTACATAGTCTTATCTATCTTCCCTTGTAGGTGATGGATTGCTTTTCTCTTGCTGCTTTCAGAATTCTCTCTTTGTCTTTGACATTGGACAATCTGATCAGTAAGTGTCTTGCAGTAGGTCTATTCTGGTCTCTTCTGTTTGGGTGTGCTGTACTTCTTGAATCTCTAATTTTCTGTCTTCATACAAGTTGGGAAAATTTCAGTGATGATTTCTTCTATTATTCTTTCTGTCAGCTTTCCCCTTTCTTCTCCCTCTGGGACACCCATGACATGTATATTTGTGTGCATCATGTTTTCACTCAGCTCCCTAAGATCCTGTTAATATTTTTCCATTCTTTTCACCTTCTGTTCTTTTGTATGTATGAATTCAAATATCTGGTTTTCCAATTCACTGATCCTTTCTTCTGCCTATTCAAGTCTCCTATTGTTTCCCTCCACTGTCTTTTTCATCTCCTCCATTATGCCCTTCATTCCCATAAGTTCTGCCATTTGGTTTTCAAGTTTATGACTTCTTCTTTATGGCCATCCAGTGCCTTCCTTATATCCTTCATCTCTTTTGCGATATCCTCCCTGAGTCCATTGACTTGATTTTTTAGTTCATTTAAATTTGTTTGAACATTTTTAATTAGTTCTTCCTGGAGTTCATTGAATTGATCTAGCATCTAGTTGCCTCAACTCCTGTATTTCAGTTGAACTATTAGTTTGTTCCTCTGGCTGGTCCATTTTTTCATTTCCTAGTATGGCTCATTATCTTGAGCTGTCTAGGCATCTTACTTTCTTGACTAGTTTGTTCTGGGGCTCGTTTTCACTCTTTTGCTTAGAGTTTTCTTGTTGACTGGCTTTGTTCTCTAAACTTTGGTGCTTCGTTCAGCTTATTCTAGGCCTCTAACTTAGATTCTATTTAGTTGATAAGAGTTTTTCACCTCTTGTTTTTGTTTCTTCCCTGCCTCTATGTAACCTTTTTGTGTGAGGGTCTCCTCAGATACGTCAACCCCGGTCATGTTTTCCCAGTCCAGAGAGGCCAGGTCTCAGGAGGAGGATATGGAGTTTCCTTGATAATGATAACCTCCTTTGAGGCCTTTAGACTCTGGCTTTTCCTATGCTGTCCAGCAGGTGATGCTTGCCAGCCCAGAGCTCCCCCACCAGTGGGAGGAGGTATGGAGCCTTTAGTTCTCCTGGTGACCCTGACCCTGTCAGAGGTATGGCTGAACTGAAGTTGGTTTCTGAATTCCAGCCCTTGTGGTCTGAGTTCTCCAAAAGAGGGCTTCCACTGGAGCTGGGCCACAGCACTCTTTTCTTGGAAAGTTATGGTCTTTGGTGAATTTTCTCTTCCACTAGACTTATTGCTTTGTCTCGCAGAGCTGCTTAGCTCTGCTCTTGCCTGAGCCCAAATTGCAAGTCTTTGAGGCTGTCTGTAATGAGCTTCAAGAATAGTCATTTTTAAGAAACGAGAAAAAGGTAAAAAGGAAAAAAAATGTAAAAGAAGGGCCCAGTATAAAATATTTATAATCCATGCAGTTCTGATGGGCTATTGAGATGAAATTTCACTGATCTCAGCTGCTTCATGTGTTCATGAGTGTTGTATGAAGTATGTCCAAACACAAATTCCTCTACGGTGTCCAGTCCATGCAGCTCTTGGCTATCTACAACTGCCCCTAAGGAGTAACTAAAACCCACACCTCACCACTCCAGCATCTTGCCATGCCCCTCAATATGTTGATTTTTGAGTGTTAAATAAATATTTAATTTCTGGGATACTCTCCACTCAGTTGTTATATATTCTCTATCTATAGTTTGATGTATTTAATTTGACAACATGTTTAGGATTAGTTTTTCTGTCTAGTTTCTTACTTTTCAAGCACTGCTTGAAACTTGGTGGCTGAAAAAGCTGAAATGTAGTCTCACAATTCTGAATGCTAAAAGTTGAAATTCAGGTTGTCAGTAGGTCCATGCTGCTTCTGAAGTCTGTAGAGAAGAATCCATTCAGTGCCTTTTTTGGTGTCTGGCACTGGATTGTTGGGAATTAATGAATGTCTCTGCTGTAGTTTTCACCTGGTGTTCTTTGACCTGTCTGTTTGTGTCCAATTCTCCCCATTTTATAAGAACAAGTCATATTGGATTAAGGACCACATATTGGATTATTTCCAGATCTTAAGTAATTTCTTCAAAGACTCTATTCCCAAATAATTTCATATGTTATGGCCCTGAGAATTAAGACTTAAACATGTCTTTTGGGGAACACTATTCAGTCTATAACTGCATCCATGATCTTAGGGAAATTGGTCTGTGTTTACATTCTCCTGCCATATCTATTTTGCCAGATTTTGTTGTCAGGGGTATTGTAGCTTCATAAAGCAAGTTGAGAGGTGTTCTCTGTTCCTCTGTTTTCTGAAAGTGTCTGTGAAACATTGTTTTTCTCAAATGTTTGGGAGACTTCACCTGTGAAGCCCATGTTTTACATAGTTTAAAGATGTTTTTTTGATAGAGAATTCAATTTCTTTAATAAAGGGCTATTCTTACTTCCTATTTTGCCTTTTGTCAATGTAAGAAAGTTGCATTTTTCAAGAACTATGTCCGTCATATCTTACTTATCAGACTGATTGCTATGTAGTTGTTTCTAATATTCACTTATTGTCCTAAATTGCTTTTAATATCTGTTAGACCTTTGGCAATATAATTTCTTTCATTCTAGATATTGATAATATTTTGTACTTTTTTCTTGGTCCCATGTCCTAGATTTTTAATTGAATTAATCTTTTCAAATAAACAATTTTAATTTTGTTAACATTCTCTATTTCCTCTCCTATTTTCAGTTTTCTTAACTTTACCCATTTTTAGCTTTGTTAGTTTTATCTATTTACTCTCTTTCTCATTGACTTTCTTTCTTCCTATTACTAAGTTTCATTTTAATTTTTCTCCTTTTTTCACTCCTTAAAGTGGAAATTAAAATTGTGCCCTAACCAATCTACTTTTATAATATTATCCTTTTCAGTGCTACACTTTTCTAAGTACTATTTTAGCTGTGTCCCACAAATTTTTACCTATATCCTATTTTCAATTTTGTTCTCCTAGAATTTCTTTCTAATTATCCTTATAATTACTTCTTTGATCTGTCTGTTACATAGAAGTTTGTTGTTTGTTTTCCAAGTATCTGTGTTTTTCTACATTAATTTATCCTTATTCATTTCTGTTTTAATTCTCTGGTGTTCAGAGAACATACTGTGGAAGATACCAATATTTTGAAATTTATTCATGCTTTTTTGCACATCATATTGTCTATCTTGTTGATTATTTCATGGTCACATAAAAAATCAACATACAGTATATTGGGTTTGGTTAAACTGGGTCATGGTGTTCTTCAAAATTTTTATTTTGTGATTTTTTTGTTCTGTCAGAGTAAGAAATGCATCAGTATTGCTGCTAGGCTTGTGGATTTGTCTGTTTCTTTAGTTCTATCCATTTTTTATTTGTATTTTGATATTTTTTAGCCGCATTCACATTTATGATTGTTTTGGATTTATGAATTGATTCTTTTTTAATTATAAAATATTTCTTTTTACCTTTGTAATACTCCTTGTCTGAAGTCTATATTGCCTAGTTATAATAAAGTCAATTTAATAAACAATTGACCATTTCTATGTGATAAAAGAAGTCTCAGCAAATAATCAACATCCTCAAGCTATGCGCATTAAATTCAAAACAAAGAAAGTAATATGAGAAATAGCTACATACCATTGTCACTCATCTTGCAATTCTGGAAACTTACAACCTCTTATGACATAACTGTCAAAGAATATTTTAAATTAAATGAGAATGTTAACAGTTCACATTGAAATCTATAGAATTTAGGAAAAGGAATGATATATTTATAGCTTTAAAACATCCAGTATAAAATATGAAACAAAACAAAAGAAATTAGTATTACAAGGTAGATGCTAGAGAAGAACATAAAAGGAAAGAGTGACACATAAATTAATATAATGTGAATTTAAATTAAGGAAAATAATTAGCTAAATCCAAAAAACTATACTTCCCTTTTGGGGACACTTAATAAATGAAACACCATCTGGCAAAATGTATCAAGAAAATGTACAAGATTATTAGGAGGAAAAGTTGGTATATTTAGATATAAAGAAAAAAAATTTCTGAGAACACATTCAAAATATGTGCCAAAAAAATTACAAACAGAAATGAAACAGAAAATATTTTTGATAAAATATAAAATAGTCATACTGATTTAGGCAGAAATAGAAAGACCGAATGATATATTAAAAATTAATGCAGTATATTCAGTCAAGTATATAATTGGATTAAGTACAAAGTATCAGACAATTGTGAGGAATTTCAGGTGTTCCCAGGGTACATTTGTATACAGGTAGTCACATAGTACAACAGGAGAATACAAAAGCAGAGTGTCATAGAAAGGTCCATGTGTGGACATCAAGAGACTCAAATTCCTAAGATGAAGCTGCAGCAGAGAACTCTGGATTTAGCTTACAGGAAGATAAAGATCAGGCCACTAGGCAATCAGAAATCACAGATTTCCCTAAAAATGGACAAAAACTGAAACAGAGGCAAATGTAAATGCATATGAAGAATGTCCATCTGGAATTTCATTAAATATGTGGACTAAATTTCAAGAATTGCATAAAAAACATTCTGAACAGAAAAACTCAACCTCAAGATTCAGGAGGAAAAAAAGAAAACACTCCAGGAAAGACAAATTGAACAATGGAGAGATATCTCATTGTGAACACTGACTAAAATGATACCCAGCGGGAGGAATTCAGTATTTTGGAGCCAACCATAGATTTAATCCCCGATCCCCCACCCCCCATCAAAAAAGGAAAAAAAATCGAGAAATCAGGTCTTAAAAAGAGCATAGACCAGGCTGTGGAAGAGCGGAATATTGAGAAAGCCGTGGAACTCAGCAACCAACTAGCTACTCGAGAGCTTGGTGTAAAAATTGTCAAAGCTGTTGCCTGCCCAATTTTGTAAGAGACAAGAAGGCTGCTGAAGATTCATAGGTTGTTCAGAAAAAGAGGAAACTTGTATGGGAGGATTGAAGCAAAGAAGAAATGGGAAACCAAAAGCAACATGGGATACTTGTAACTTGCCAGGGCTCTTCCAGACATTTCCAGACCTAAGTGCTTAATTTACTGAAAAGAATTTCCTGCTTATGATAAATGTCAGGAAGTTGATAAAAGAAAAAAGAAGCATAAAATTTGGGAGTTGATTATTAAATATTTTCAGTCTTTCTCTAAGGATTGATCCTATTGAAGTGCATAAAATGGAGCCTTATGTTATTTATACAAGAAATCTAAGCATACGGGCAAGCAAAAATGATAAGAACTTTATTATTTACTTATATAACTTACAGTATAAAATCAATTTTACTTTTTATCCATTTGGTATAGCATGACCAATGAACTCCTTTTACTTTCTTGTCAGTACTTGGTTTAACTGCACTTACTCTAGAATTTTGTTTTTAAAATTGTTATTTGTTTATAATGGATTAGCCATAAATGCAAGGTAGTCTCGGGGCTGTCTTTACAAATGACTTTAAATCACCTTAATTTATAAAATTATTGACTCTTGGAGACAGGAGAGTTGATATTTCATAGTCATACGGTAAAATCAACTGACTAATTTGCGAGTACATCTAGATAAAATATTTCAATAAAGGACAGGAAAAAAAAAAAAACAATACTCCCTCAGTCAAAGGGAACATGTTTCATCTTCAGATAATGAACCATCAGGATATGTTGCAGTATCTCAGTTTCAGGGAAGCTCAGACACAAGATTATAGAGGAGTTTCTTATACCTTGTTGGTTGTGAAGCTAAAGCAGGCTGTGTGATTTGTTTAACTGGGTGCATTCCATCATTCTACCAAGCTATCATTAACCAGTGTAGACAAGCTAGTTAAGAGTACCTCCGAGGGGTTTTGAACTTTAAACATCACACTATAAATCACTAGTGAGATTAGTAGCTAAATTGAATCCTTCCTCTGGCTAATCAGTTTCCATTGGTAGAATATTTTGTGAGGATTTTAATCCATTCCAATGTATTTTATCATGGATATCTGTAAGAAACGCCCTGATGCCAGTTTTTATTTAGTGCTTGGTATTAAGAATATATAATTCAGTTAAAATATCCTAAAGGTTAGAAAAAATGAAAATAGGTTTTATGTAAATTATGTAAGATTGATCACAGAAAGAAAAAAAGGCAGAAGCTCCAAGGGAGACCTGACACTATAAACTAGAAGTGATAATATTAAAGTGTTATATAAGCTGTAATGTATTACATTTATAAATATAAAGCATAATAATTATTAATTGGTCATTTATGATGCAGTGTTACTGCATTTTGTACTTACTGAGAATTACCCTTTTGATATTTTAAACTCTTGGTTTTTTAATGAAGCCATCTGATTTTATTATTTTTAGGAGAAAAAACACCATTGTGCCCACCTCCACCTCAAATTCCCAATACTGAAACTATAACAACCACAGTAAATTATCAGGATGGAGAAAAAATATCTGTCCTCTGTCAAGAAAATTATCTAATTCAGGAAGCAGAAGAAATTGTGTGCAAAGATGGAAAATGGCAGTCAATACCACGTTGTGTTGGTCAGTAGTTCATAACTTGCTCTGTAATATTCTTTCAAAATGAGGTCCATATTCTTCTGGGCTTTGCTTAAATGAAGAAGGTGAAGACATTTCTTTGTATCTATTACAGTTTATCTTGAAACAGCAAACTACAATTAGGTGGCTATATCAGTCACCATTCTTTCACTTCTATTGTGAAATGTATACTGGCAAAAAATTGGAATATTCTTTAAGTACTAGATAAATATTTTATTTACACATATTTTAAGCCTCATGATGAACAGGACATGTATGAAGGCAGATACTGAACAACAGGAAAATAACTTAGATACTATGGAGATATATATCTTTGCAAGTTCCAAGTATTTGGTTTTAAGTGTTATTTGTTTACATTACCTTAGTTTTAAAACCCCCAATAATATTTGACTTCATTTTGCTAGTTAAACATTATATGTGCTTGACTTTTTGATCTCTGTATTGTATCTAGAAAAAATACCATGTTTTCAACCACCTCCTATTGAACATGGAACCATTCAATCATCTAGATTTTCAGAAGAAATGGAAGAAACATCCAACCCCAGGCTTTACAGACATGGCACTAAGTTAAGATATATCTGTGAAGATGGTTTCAGGATATCTGAAGAAGACGAGATAACATGCCACATGGGAAAATGGAATTCCATACCTCAGTGTGTAGGTGAGGGTGGTATGCCAAACTGATACTCAGCTTTCACTGTAATTCATTAAAAATGATCAATTGTCATCAAGCTCAAGAGGCAGCCTGATTTAGATATTATACATGCATATATTTGTATGTATATATATAAATCATTATATGTTTACAATTAAAAACCATTTTTGCAATTGAAAACCATTTTTACAATTTTCATTTTAATTTCTTGTAATATAATAGTACTTTTCTTAGATTCCTTTATCTTACTCTTTTCCTTTTAACCATCATGGTTAATTAGAGAAGTGATTGTCATCTTTTTCATAAGTGTATTGATAGTTGAGTTCTTGCTCAGATTGTGACAGAGGGACAGGCACAAGAATGGTGGTTTAGGAGGCAATTTTGTACTTCTTTTGAGTTGTGATAGTAGTCACTCTGTTATTTCTTTTCAAATAAGGCCACTGAATATGACAACCAGCACATAAAATTGCATTTTAGAATTTGTGTTATGGATTTGTTTTTATGGATATTTTATGGATATGGATATTTTTTAGGAAATCCTTGAGAAAAGCCACCTTCGATTCATAAAGGTGTCCCTTCTCCAATGTTAGACAGTTATCAACATGGAGAAGAAGTTATATATGATGGTGTTGATGGTTTTGGGATTGATGTCCCTGTTTCTGTACAATGTTTTGAAGGAAAATGGCCCCAGCCACCAGAATGCAAAAGTACAGTGTATTTAATTTTATTTTACCAATGAAAAATATCTTTTATTCAAAGCTTAAATGGTACAAGTAAGAAACCGAACAGAAGTTCTAGAATTTAACGAGTTATCTCTGGAAAGTACTGTGTTCTGGCAGAGAAGCAGAGCCTTAGTAATAAGACATTTTTGACAACATGAGCAAAATTATTTCCTTATCACATCCTCTTGTGTGCACTTGCAGCATCCTCCGCTGTACGTTCTCAGACTGCTCATCCCCGTTCCTGGAACACAGGTTGTACCTCCTCATTATTTTCATTATTCACTCTACTGTAAGTTTACCAATTATATCCTTATGAGTATATAGTTTACAAAATATTCAGAATAATTATATGCAATTACATTTTGAGAGAAGCTAAAAAATGAGAAAGAATTAGACACATTGTTGAGGGCTGGTATGAAGAAGGAAAGAATGTAAAAGCAAGAAGTAAGAATGACTGCAGAGACATCATTTCAGCAGACTGGGAGCCTCCCTACACAGACCGGCAACCCAGAATGACCCTGGGGGGACGGCACTCACCTGTGACATAGCACAGTTATCCCTCAACAGAGGACCAGGGGGTGCAAGGCCTGGAAGAGGGACCCATTCACAAGTCTCAGGGGCCACACGCCAATACCAAGGACTTGTGGGTCAGTGGCAGAGATAAACTGGCAGGACTGAACTGAAGGATTAGACTATTGCAGCAGCTTTAAAACTCCAGGAACACCAGGGAGATTTGGTTGTTAGAGCCACCTCCCTCCCTGACCGCCCAGACACATGCCCCTTATACAGGGCGGGCAACACCAACTACACACGCAAGCTTGGTACACCAACTGGACCCCACAAGACTTACTCCCCCACTCACCACAGAGGCAAAGTGGAGGAGAACTGGCTTGAGGGGAACAGGTGACTTGCAGACGCCACCTGCTGGTTAGTCACAGAAAGTGTACTCCACGAAGCTGTAGACCTGACAAATTAGAGATAAAGATTTCAGTTGGTCTACAAATCCTAAAAGAAGCCTACCAAGTTAAGCAAATGCCAAGAGGCCAAAAACAACAGAAAATTTTAAAGCATATGAAAAACCCAGAAGATATGGATAACCCAAGCCCAAGCACCAAAATCAAAAGATCAGAAGAAATACAGTACTTAGAGCAACTAATTAAAGAACAAAAGATGAACAATGAGACCATGGCACGGGATATAAAGGACATTAAGAAGAGCATGAAACAGGATATAAAGGACATCAAGAAGAACCTAGAAGAGCATAAAGAAGACATTGCAAGACTAAGTAAAAAAATAGATGATCTTATGGAAATTAAAGAAACTGTTGACCAAATTAAAAAGATTCTGGATACTCATAGTACAAGACTAGAGGAATGGGAACAATGAGTCAGTGACCTGGAAGATGACAGAATGGAAAATGAAAGCACAAAAGAAAGAATGGGGAAAAAAATTGAAAAAATTGAAATGGACCTCAGGGATTTGATAGATAATATAAAATGTCCAAATATAAGACTCATTGCTGTTCAAGAAGGAGAAGAAAAGGGTAAAGGTCTAGGAAGAGCATTCAAAGAAATTGTTGGGGAAAACTTCCCAAATCTTCTAAACACCATAAATACACAAATCAAAAGTGCCCAGCCAACTCCAAATAGAATAAATCGAAATAAACCCACTCCGAGACATATTCTGATCACACTGTCAAATACAGAAGAGAAGGAGCAAGTTCTGAAAGCAACAAGAGAAAAGCAATTCACCACATACAAAGGAAACAGCATAAGACTACTAAGTAGTGACTACTCAGCAGCCACCATGGAGGCGAGAAGGCAGTGGCACGACATATTTAAAATTCTGAGTGAGAAAAATTTCCAACCAAGAATATTTTATCCAGCAAAGCTCTCCTTCAAATTTGAGGGAGAGCTTAAATTTTTCACAGACAACAAATGCTGATAGAATTTGCTAACAAGAGACCTGCCCTACTGGAGATACTAAAGGGAGCCCTACAGACAGAGAAACAAAGACAGAACAGAGAGACATGGCGAAAGGTTCAGTACTAAAGAGATTTGGTATGGTTACATTAAAGCATATTAATAGAGAGATGGAAAAAGATATATGACAAACATAAACCAAAGGATAAGATGGCTGATTCAAGAAATGCCTTCATGGTTATAACATTGAATGTAAACAGATTAAACTCAGCAATTAAAAGGTATAGATTTGCAGAATGGATCAAAAAAAATGAACCATCAATATGCTGCATACAAGACACTCATCTTAGACACAGGGACACAAAGAAATGGAAAGTGAAAGGCTGGAAAAAAATATTTCATGCCAGCTACAGCCAAAAGAAAGCAGGTGTAGCAATATTAATCTCAGATAAAATAGACTTTAAATGCAGGGATGTTTTGAGAGACAAAGAAGATCACTACATACTAATAAAAGGGACAATTCAACAAGAAGAAATAACAATCATAAATGTTTATGTACCCAATCAAGGTGCCACAAAATACATGAGAGAAACACTGGCAAAACTAAAGGAAGCAATCGATGTTTCCACAATAATTGAGACT
The DNA here is from genome assembly GCF_015220235.1 of Choloepus didactylus. Lineage (NCBI taxonomy): Eukaryota > Metazoa > Chordata > Mammalia > Pilosa > Megalonychidae > Choloepus > Choloepus didactylus. Next base: position 64,231,398 of record NC_051308.1, on the reverse strand, counting down.
TCAACACATCACTCTCTCCTATGGATAGATCAACCAGACAGAAGACCAATAAGGAAACTGAAAACCTAAACAATCTGATAAATGAATTGCATTTAACAGACATATATAGAACATTACATCCCAAATCACCAGGATACACATACTTCTCTAGTGCTCACGGGACTTTCTCCAGATAGATCATATGCTGGGACATAAAACAAGTCTCAATAAATTTAAAAAGATTGAAATTATTCAAAGCACATTCTCTGACCACAATGGAATACAATTAGAAGTCAATGACCCTAAGAGACTTAGAAAATTCACAAATACCTGCAGGTTAAACAACACACTCCTGAATAATCAGTGTGTTAAAGAAGAAATAGCAAGAAAAATGACTAAATATATAGAGACGAATAAAAATGAGAACACAACATACCAAAACCTATTGGATGCAGCAAAAGTAGTACTGAGGGGGAAATTTATAGCACTAAATGCATATATTAAAAAGGAAGAAAGAGCCAAAGTCAAAGAACTAATGGATCAACTGAAAAAGCTGGAAAATGAACGGCAAACCAATCTTAAACGAACTAGAAGAAAAGAAATAACAGGGATTAAATCCGAAATAAATGGCATAGAGAACAAAAAAGCAATAGAGAGGATAAATAACATCAAAAATTGGTTCTTTGAGAAGATCAACAAGATTCACAAGCCCCTAGCTAGACTGATAAAATCAAAAAGAGATAAGACCCATATAAACAAAATAATGAATGAGAAAGCTGACATTACTGCAGATCCCAAGGAAATTAAAAAAAATATAAGAGGGTACTATGAACAACTGTATGGCAACAAACTGGATAATGTAGAGGAAATGGACAATTTCCTGGAAACATATGAACAACCTAGACTGACCAGAGAAGAAACAGAAGACCTCAGCCAACCAATCACAATCAAAGAGATCCAATCAGTCATCAAAAAGTTTCCCACCAATAAATGCCCAGGGCCAGATGGCTTCACAGGAGAATTCTACCAAACTTTCAAGAAAGAGCTGACACCAATCTTACTTAAACTCTTTCAAAACATTGAAGAAAATGGAACACTACCTAACTCATTTTATGAAGCTAATATCAATCTAATACCAAAACCAGGCAAAGATGCTACAAAAAAGGAAAACTACTGGCCAATCTCCCTAACGAATATAGATGCAAAAATCCTCAACAAAATACTTGCAAATCGAATCCAAAGACACATTAAAAAAATCATACACCATGACCAAGTGGGGTTCATTGCAGGCATGCAAGGATGGTTCAACATAAGAAAATCAATCAATGTATTACAACACATTAACAAATCAAAGGAAAAATCAAATGATCATCTCAATAGATGCTGAAAAAGCATTCAACAAAATCCGACATCCCTTTTTGACAAAAACAATTTAAAAGGTAGGAATTGAAGGAAACTTCCACAATGTGATAAAGAGCATATACGAAAAACCCACAGCCAGCATAGTACTCAATGGTGAGATACTGAAAGCCTTCCCCTGAAGATCAGGAACAAGACAAGGATAACTGCTATCACCACTGTTATTCAACATTGTGCTAGAAGTGCTAGCCAGGGCAATCTGGTGAGACAAAGAAATAAAAGGCATCCAAATTGGAAAGGAAGAAGTAAAACTGTCATTGTTTGCAGATGATATGATCTCATATTTGGAAAACCCCAAGAAATCGATGATACAGCTACTAGAGCCAATAAACAAATTTAGCAAAGTAGCAGGATACAAGATTAATGCACACAAGTCAGTAATGTTTCTGTATGCTAGAAATGAACAAACTGAAGAGACACTCAAGAAAAAGATACCATTTTCAATAGCAACTAAAAAAATCAAGTACCTAGGAATAAACTTAACCAAAGATGTAAAAGACCTATACAAAGAAAACTACATAACTCTATTAAAAGTAATAGAAGGAGACCTTAAAAGATGGAAAAATAGTCCACGTTCATGGATAGGAAGGCTAAATGTCATTAAGATGTCAATTCTACCCAAACTCATCTACAGATTCAATGCAATCCCAATCAAAATTCCATCAACCTACTTTGCAGACTTGGAAAAGCTAGCTATCAAATTTATTTGGAAAGGGAAGATGCCTCGAATTGCTAAACACACTCTAAAACAGAAAAACGAAGTGGGAGAACTTACACTTCCTTACTTTGAAGCTTATTATAAAGCCACAGTTGTCAAAACAGCATGGCACAAAGATACTGGCACAAATGGTACTGGCACAAAGATAGACATATAGATCAATGGAATCAATTGAGAATTCGGAGATAGACCCCCAGATCTATGGCCGACTGATCTTTGATAAGGCCCCCAAAGTCACTGAACTGAGCCATAATGGTCTTTTCAGCAAATGGGGCTGGGAGAGTTGGATATCCATATCCAAAAGAATGAAAGAGGACCCCTACCTCACACCCTACACAAAAATTAACTCAAAATGGACCAAAGATCTCAATATGAAAGAAAGCACCATAAAACTCCTACAACATAATGTAGGAAAACATCTTCAAGACCTTGTATTAGGCGGTCACTTCCTAGACTTTGCACCCAAAGCACAAGCAACAAAAGAAAAAATAGATAAATGGAACTCCTCAAGCTTAGAAGTTTCTGTACCTCAAAGGAATTTGTCAAAAAGGTAAAGAGGCAGCCAACTCAATGGGAAAAAATTTTTGGAAACCATGTATCTGACAAAAGACTGATATCTTGTGTATATAAAGAAATCCTACAACTCAATGACGATAGTACAGACAGCCCAATTATAAAATGGGCAAAAGATATGAAAAGACAGTTCTTTGAAGAGGAAATACAAATGGCCAAGAAATATATGAAAAAATGTTCAGCTTCACTAGCTATTAGGGAGATGTAAATTAAGACCACAATGAGATACCATCTCACACCGATTAGAATGGCTGCCATTAAACAAACAGGAATCTACAAATGCTGGAGGGGATGTGGAGAAATTGGAACTCTTATTCATTGTTGGTGGGACTGTATAATGGTTCAGCCATTCTGGAAGTCAGTCTGGCAGTTCCTTAGAAAACTAGATATAGAGATACCCTTCGATCCAGCAATTGCACTTCTTGGTATATATCCGGAAGATCAGAAAGCAGTGACACAAACAGATATCTGCATGCCAGTGTTCATAGCAGCATTATTCACAATTGCCAAGAGACGGAAACAACCCAAATGTCCTTCAACAGATGAGTGGATAAATAAAATGTGGTATATACACACGATGGAATACTACATGGTAGTAAGAAGGAACGATGCTGTGAAACATATAACAAGATAGATGAACTTTGAAGACATAATGCTGAGCAAAATAAGCCAGGCACAAAAAGACAAATATTATATGCTACCACTAATGTGAACTTTGAAAATTTTAAAACGAATGGTTTATAATATAGAATGTAGGGGAACTAGCGATAGAGAGCAATTAAGTGGGGGGGGGGACAATAATCCAAGAAGAACAGATAAGCTATCATGGGTAAATTTAATGTTCCGGGAATGCCCAGGAATGACTATGGTCTGTTAATTTCTGATGGGTATAGTAGGACCAAGTTCACAGAAATGTTGCTATATTAGGTTACTTTCTTGCGGTAGAGTAAGAAAACGTTGGAAGTAAAGTAGTTATCTTAAGTTAGTTGTCTTTTTCTTACTCCCTTGTTATGGTCTCTTTGAAATGTTCTTTTATTGTATGTTTTTTTTTTTAATTTTTTTTTTAATTTTTCATACAGTTGATTTAGAAAAAAATAGTTAAAAAAAAAACAAGATAAAAAAAAATGAATGACTGCAGGATTTACATCTACCCATATCTTCTCAGGCTCCTGGTATTACTATTTCTACTTTATTGCTTTGATAAATGTAGAACAATTAACTGCAATTAAGTCAAGCCTGCTTGCAGACGTATTTTGTCAAATTATGAAAAATATTGTACAGCATTCATTGGTTGGATATGTAGCTAACAATTTTTTTAATTTTAATTTTTGGATTTTCTGTGTTTTTAAATATTTACTGAACAAATGCATACTTTTTTTCCGAAACATATTGTTTTGGATTACCCAGTGTTGATAATGCCATACTCATAAGCCAGAAGAAGAAATCATATAGGTCTGGAGAACAATTAGTGTATAAATGTCCACAGTATTTTGAAATGGATGGATCAAATATTGTAAAGTGTATTAAAGCAAATGGATAGGAAGACCAACATGCAAAGGTACTTTCATGAAATTTTTAAATTTACTTATTGATGTGTTTTAGGTAATAACATATAGAAGTCTTTGTCTCTAGCTTCATTTAAAGTAGACACAGACTAATTTTTCAGAACTAGTGAACTAGGTTTGTCCTTGAACATGAAGACATGGGACTGCTTGTGCAAGTTAATCTTGTCAGTCAATGGCTCTCAAAGGGTGTTCCCTGGGCTAGCAGCATTAGCCTCTTCTGGGAAATTGTTAGAAATGGAAACTCCTGGGTCCAGCCCAGATCTCCTGGAGAAGAGACTCTGAGGGAGGGATCCTGAAACTCTCTAACAAGGTTTCCAGTGGAGTCTGTGCACACTTCAATTTGGGAACCACAGTTATAGTCTTTCAGTACTATGCGTTCTCCTGAAACTTCTGATGAATGATACCATTGTTCATTATAGTGTCCTTAAGAATTTCCCAAATGAGTCATTAGAGTTGTTGTCATTAACTATAGATCTATTTTTCTATTACTTTCTCATATCTATTTGAATATTTTTGATTGATATCATCCTCTTAACTATAGTATTTTTCAAAGTATGTTCTTAACTTTTGACTTAATCTCTAAGAAAGTGCATACCTGTGCTTATTTTTCTAAGGGATTAAATTTCAGATTAATCAGCAGGATAACTGCTAACCCAATCTGATACAAGATAATCTCTTCATTATGCCTTTTTTAGACTCTAAATCCATATTGAATTTTTTTTTTTTTTTTCAGGCTCACTTTTTTTTTTTTTTTAATCATCATTTTATTGAGATATATTCACATACCACGCAGTCATACAAAACAAATTGTACTTTCGATTGTTTACAGTACCATTACATAGTTGTACATTCATCACCTAAATCAATCCCTGACACCTTCATTAGCACACACACAAAAATAACAAGAATAATAATTAGAGTGAAAAAGAGCAATTGAAGTAAAAAAGAACACTGGGTACCTTTGTCTGTTTGTTTGCTTCCCCTACTTTTCTACACATCCATCCATAAACTAGACAAAGTGGAGTTTGGTCCTTATGGCATTCCCAATCCCACTGTCACCCCTCATAAGCTACATTTTTATACAACTGTCTTCGAGATTCATGGGTTCTGGGTTGTAGTTTAATAGTTTCAGGTATCCACCACCAGCTACCCCAATTCTTTAGAACCTAAAAAGGTTGTCTAAAGTGTGCGTAAGAGTGCCCACCAGAGTGATCTCTCGGCTCGTTTTGGAATCTCTCTGCCACTGAAGCTTATTTCATTTCCTTTCACATCCCCCTTTTGGTCAAGAAGATGTTCTCCATCCCACGATGCCGGGTCTACATTCCTCCCCGGGAGTCATATTCCACGTTGCCAGGGAGATTCACTTCCCTGGGTGTCTGATCCCACGTAGGGGGGAGGGCAGTGATTTCACCTTTCAAGTTGGCTTAGCCAGAGAGAGAGGGCCACATCTGAGCAACAAAGAGGCATTCAGGAGGAGACTCTTAGGCACAAATACAGGGAGGCCTAGCCTCTCCTTTGCAGCAACCGTCTTCCCAAGGGTAAAACTTATGGTAGAGGGCTCAACCCATCAAACCACCAGTCCCCTATGTCTGTGGTCATGTTAGCAACCATGGAGGTGGGGTAGGCGAATACCCCTGCATTCTCCACAGGCTCCTCAAGGGGGCACTACATCTTTTTTTTTTTTTTTTCCTTGTTTGTCTTTTTTCTTTTTTTTTTTTTTTTTTTAACTTTCCCTTCTTTTTTAAATCAACTGTATGAAAAAAAAGTTAAAAAGAAAACAAACATACAATAAAAGAACATTTCAAAGAGACCATAGCAAGGGAGTAAGAAAAAGACAACTAACCTAAGATAACTGCTTAACTTCCAACATGTTCCTACTTTACCCCAAGAAAGTTACATAATATAGCAACATTTCAGTGAACTTGTTCCTACTACATCCATCAGAAATTAACAGACCATAGTCATTTCTGGGCATCCCCAGAACGTTAAATAGCTTATCTGTTCTTCTTGGATTATTGTTCCCCCTTCCTTAATTGCTCTCTACTGCTAGTTCCCCTACATTCTACATTATAAACCATTTGTTTTACATTTTTCAAAGTTCACATTAGTGGTAGCATATAATATTTCTCTTTTTGTGCCTGGCTTATTTCGCTCAGCATTATGTCTTCAAGGTTCATCCATGTTGTCATATGTTTCACCAGATCGTTCCTTCTTACTGCCGCGTAGTATTCCATCGTGTGTATATACCACATTTTATTTATCCACTCATCTGTTGAAGGACATTTGGGTTGTTTCCATCTCTTGGCAATTGTGAATAATGCTGCTATGAACATTGGCGTGCAGATATCTGTTCGTGTCACTGCTTTCCGATCTTCCGGGTATATACCGAGAAGTGCAATCGCTGGATCGAATGGTAGCTCTATATCTAGTTTTCTAAGGAACTGCCAGACTGACTTCCAGAGTGGCTGAACCATTATACAGTCCCACCAACAATGAATAAGAGTTCCAATTTCTCCACATCCCCTCCAGCATTTGTAGTTTCCTGTTTGTTTAATGGCAGCCATTCTAACCGGTGTTAGATGGTATCTCATTGTGGTCTTAATTTGCATCTCTCTAATAGCTAGTGAAGCTGAACATTTTTTCATGTGTTTCTTGGCCATTTGTATTTCCTCTTCAGAGAACTGTCTTTTCATATCTTTTGCCCATTTTATAATTGGGCTGTCTGTACTATTGTCATTGAGTTGTAGGATTTCTTTGTATATGCAAGATATCAGTCTTTTGTCAGATACATGGTTTCCAAAAATTTTTTCCCATTGAGTTGGCTGCCTCTTTACCTTTTTGAGAAATTCCTTTGAGGTGCAGAAACTTCTAAGCTTGAGGAGTTCCCATTTATCTATTTTCTCTTTTGTTGCTTGTGCTTTGGGTGTAAAGTCTAGGAAGTGGCCTCCTAATACAAGGTCTTGAAGATGTTTTCCTACATTATCTTCTAGGAGTTTTATGGTACTTTCTTTTATATTGAGATCTTTGGTCCATTTTGAGTTAATTTTTGTGTAGGGGGTGAGGTAGGGGTCCTCTTTCATTCTTTTGGATATGGATATCCAACTCTCCCAGCCCCATTTGTTGAAAAGACCATTATGGCTCAGTTCGGTGACTTTGGGGGCCTTATCAAAGATCAGTCGGCCATAGATCTGAGGGTCTATCTCTGAATTCTCAATTCGATTCCATTGATCTATATGTCTATCTTTGTGCCAGTACCATGCTGTTTTGGCAACTGTGGCTTTATAATAAGCTTCAAAGTCAGGGAGTGTAAGTCCTCCCACTTCGTTTTTCTTTTTTAGAGTGTCTTTAGCAATTCGAGGCATCTTCCCTTTCCAAATAAATTTGATAACTAGCTTTTCCAAGTCTGCAAAGTAGGTTGTTGGAATTTTGATTGGGATTGCATTGAATCTGTAGATGAGTTTGGGTAGAATTGACATCTTAATGACATTTAGCCTTCCTATCCATGAACATGGAATATTTTTCCATCTTTTAAGGTCCCCTTCTATTTCTTTTAGTAGAGTTATGTAGTTTTCTTTGTATAGGTCTTTTACATCTTTGGTTAAGTTTATTCCTAGGTACTTGATTTTTTTAGTTGCTATTGAAAATGGTATCTTTTTCTTGAGTGTCTCTTCAGTTTGTTCATTTCTAGCATATAGAAACATTACTGACTTATGTGCATTAATCTTGTATCCCGCTACTTTGCTAAATTTGTTTATTAGCTCTAGTAGGTGTATCGTTGATTTCTCAGGGTTTTCTAGATATAAGATCATATCATCTGCAAACAATGACAGTTTTACTTCTTCTTTTCCAATTTGGATGCCTTTTATTTCTTTGTCTTGCCGGATTGCCCTGGCTAGCACTTCCAGCACAATGTTGAATAACAGTGGTGACAGCGGGCATCCTTGTCTTGTTCCTGATCTTAGAGGGAAGGCTTTCAGTCTCTCACCATTGAGTACTATGCTGGCTGTGGGTTTTTCATATATGCTCTTTATCATGTTGAGGAAGTTTCCTTCAATTCCTACCTTTTGAAGTGTTTTTATCAAAAAGGGATGTTGGATTTTGTCAAATGCTTTTTCAGCATCTATTGAGATGATCAATTGATTTTTCCCTTTCGAGTTTTTAATGTGTTGTAATACATTGATTGTTTTTCTTATGTTGAACCATCCTTGCATGCCTGGAATGAACCCCACTTGGTCATGGTGTATGATTTTTTTAATGTGTCTTTGGATTCGATTTGCAAGTATTTTGTTGAGGATTTTTGCATCTATATTCATTAGGGAGATTGGCCGGTAGTTTTCCTTTTTTGTAGCATCTTTGCCTGGTTTTGGTATTAGATTGATGTTAGCTTCATAAAATGAGTTAGGTAGTGTTCCATTTTTTTCAATGTTTTGAAAGAGTTTGAGTAAGATTGGTGTCAGTTCTTTCTGGAAAGTTTGGTAGAATTCCCCTGTGAAGCCATCTGGCCCTGGGCATTTATTTGTGGGAAGATTTTTGATGACTGATTGGATCTCTTTGCTTGTGATGGGTTGGTTGAGGTCTTCTATTTCTTCTCTGGTCAGTCTAGGTTGTTCATATGTTTCCAGGAAATTGTCCATTTCTTCTACATTATCCAGTTTGTTGCCATACAGTTGTTCATAATATCCTCTTATAATTTTTTTAATTTCTTCAGGATCTGCAGTTATGTCACCTTTTTCATTCATTATTTTGTTTATATGGGTCTTCTCTCTTTTTGATTTTGTCAGTCTAGCTAGGGGCTTGTCAATCTTGTTGATCTTCTCAAAGAACCAACTTTTGGTGATATTTATCCTTTCTATTGTTTTTTTGTTCTCTATGTCATTTATTTCTGCTTTAATCCTTGTTATTTCTTTTCTTGTACTTGGTTTAGGATTGGTTTGCTGTTCATTTTCTAGCTTCTTCAGTTGATCCATTAGTTCTTTGATTTTGGCTCTTTCTTCCTTTTTAATATATGCGTTTAGTGCTATAAATTTCCCCCTTAGCACTGCTTTTGCTGCATCCCATAGGTTTTGGTATGTTGTGTTCTCATTTTCATTCGTCTCTATATATTTAGCAATTTCTCTTGCTATTTCTTCTTTAACCCACTGATTGTTTAGGAGTGTGTTGTTTAACCTCCAGGTATTTGTGAATTTTCTAAGTCTCTGATGGTTATTGACTTCTAATTGTATTCCATTGTGGTCAGAGAATGTGCTTTGAATAATTTCAATCTTTTTAAATTTATTGAGGCTTGTTTTATGTCCCAGCATATGATCTATTCTGGAGAAAGTTCCGTGAGCACTAGAAAAGTATGTGTATCCTGGTGATTTGGGATGTAATGTCCTGTAGATGTCTGTTAAATCTAATTCATTTATCAGATTGTTTAGGTTTTCAATTTCCTTATTGGTCTTCTGTCTGGTTGATCTATCTATAGGAGAGAGTGATGTGTTGAAGTCTCCCACAATTATTGTGGAAACATCAATTGCTTCCTTTAGTTTTGCCAATGTTTCTCTCATGTATTTTGTGGCACCTTGATTGGGTGCATAGACATTTACGATTGTTATTTCTTCTTGCTGAATTGCCCCTTTTATTAGTATGTAGTGGCCTTCTTTGTCTCTCAAAACATCCCTGCATTTGAAGTCTATTTTATCTGAGATTAATATTGCTACACCTGCTTTCTTTTGGCTGTAGCTTGCATGAAATATTTTTTTCCATCCTTTCACTTTCAGTTTCTTTGTGTCCCTGTGTCTAAGATGAGTCTCTTGTATGCAACATATTGATGGTTCATTTTTTTTGATCCATTCTGCGAATCTATATCTTTTAATTGGGGAGTTTAATCCATTTACATTCAACGTTAAAACCGTGAAGGCATTTCTTGAATCGGCCATCTTATCCTTTGGATTATGTTTGCCATATTTTTCCCTCTCTCTATTAATATCCTTTATTGTACCCATACCGAATCTCTTTAGTACTGAACCTTTCTCCAAGTCTCTCTGTCCTGTCTTTGTTTCTCTGTCTGTAGGGCTCCCTTTAGTATCTCCAGTAGGGCAGGTCTCTTGTTAGCAAATTCTCTCAGCATTTCTTTGTCTGTGAAAAATTTAAGCTCTCCCTCAAATTTGAAGGAGAGCTTTGCTGGATAAAGTATTCTTGGCTGGAAATTCCTCTCACTCAGAATTTTAAATATATCGTGCCACTGCCTTCTCGCCTCCATGGTGGCTGCTGAGTAGTCACTACTTAGTCTTATGCTGTTTCCTTTGTATGTGGTGAATTGCTTTTCTCTTGCTGCTTTCAGAACTTGCTCCTTCTCTTCTATGTTTGACAGTGTGATCAGTATATGTCTCGGAGTGGGTTTTTTTGGATTTATTCTATTTGGAGTTCGCTGAGCATTTATGATTTGTGTATTTATGTTGTTTAGAAGATTTGGGAAGTTTTCCCCAACAATTTCTTTGAATACTCTTCCTAGACCTTTACCCTTTTCTTCCCCTTCTGGGACACCAATGAGTCTTATATTCGGACGCTTCATATTATCTATCATATCCCTGAGGTCCATTTCGAGTTTTTCAATTTTTTTCCCCATTCTTTCTTTTATGCTTTCATTTTCCATTCTGTCATCTTCCAGGTCACTGATTCGTTGTTCAACTTCCTCTAGTCTTGTACTATGAGTGTCCAGAATCTTTTTAATTTGGTCAACAGTTTCTTTAATTTCCATAAGATCATCCATTTTTTTATTTAGTCTTGCAATGTCTTCTTTATGCTCTTCTAGGGTCTTCTTGATTTCCTTCATATCCCGTACTATGGTCTCATTGTTCATCTTTAGTTCTTTGAGTAGCTGCTCTAGGTGCTGTGTCTCTTCTGGTCTTTTGATTTGGGTGCTTGGGCTTGGGTTATCCATATCGTCTGGTTTTTTCATATGCTTTATAATTTTCTGTTGTTTTTGGCCTCGTGGCATTTGCTGAACTTGATAGGGTTCTTTTAGGGTTTGTAGACCAGTTGAAGTCCTTATCTCTAATTTATCAGATCTACAGCTTCGTGGAGTACACTTTCTCTAACTAACCAGCAGGTGGCGTCCACGAGCCACCTGTTCTCCACAAGCCAGATCTCCCCTGCTTAGCCTTTTTGGTGAGTGGGGGAGTGAGTCTTGTGGGGCCCAATTGGTGTACCAAGCTTGCGTGTGTAGTTGGTGTTGCCTGCCCTGTATGTGGGGCGTGTTTCTGGGCAGTCGGGGAGGGGGGGTGGCCCTAACAATCAAATCTCCCTGATGATCCTAGAGTTTTAAAGCTACTGCAATAGTCTAATCCTTCAGTTCAGTCCTGCCACAGTTTGTCTCTGCCACTGACCCACAAGTCTTTGGTATTGGCGTATGGCTCCTGAGACTTGCAAGTGGGCCCCTCTTCCAGGCTGTGCACCCCGGGTCCTCTGTTGAGGGATGACTGTGCTATGTCACAGGTGAGTGCCGTCCCCCCAGGGCAGTTCTGGGCTGCTGGGCTGTGTTGGGAGGCTCCCAGTCTGCTCAAATGATGGCTGAATGGGGCTCTGTTAATTCACACTGCTCCCCCTTCCCAGCTCTGGGACATTCAGCTGAGGTTGCAGGGAAGGCTAATGTCCACGCCCAGTTTTGTGGTGTGTGCCTGTTATTTGAAGCACTTCCGTCACACTGGGTTGTCTGGGGCAGCTCTGGGCTATGGGGCTGGCGATGGGCAGGAGTGTTTCCTGTCCACCAGGATGGTGGCTGTGAGCGGACACCCCCCTTTTCTTGGGAAGTTGTGTTGTTTAGTGAATTTTCTCAGCCACTGGATTATTGCCTTTTGTCTCAGAGCTCTCTTAGTTCTGCTCTTGACTTGACGTGCCCAAATTTCAATTCTTTGAAGCTTTCTGTATTGAGCTTCTTAGAGTAATTGTTTTAGAAAAATCAAAAAGTATTTAAAAAAAAAAAAAAAAAAAACGGCCCTCCTCAGAGATCTAATGGGTTATTGAAATGCTAATAGACAAAGCAACCAGGGCCATTAAGGAAAGGTGCACAGGGCAGAGAGATCAGCCTTGCTTCGGGATTTGCATATGCGCCTCAAGGCCTGATCTCCGCCCTTCCCCTTTCTGTGTTCACCAGAACTCCAAAAATCCTCTGCTTTTATTTTGGAGTTTTTCGTGTTGTTTTTTTTCTATGCCTGTCTCCTCTCTGCTGGGCTGGCTGCTCTCAGAGTCTCTGGTGTCTGGTCTCAGTCTATCTATGGTTGGAGTTTGAATCAGTAGAATGAGTTTCCGATAAGAGCAGCCACTGCAATTCTCCCTTCTCCTTCCCGGAGCTGACAGCCCCTCCTCCCCCGGGACTGAGCCTGGCAGGGAGGGGCGCGGGTCCCCTGGCCGCAAAAACTTACAGATTTCGCTGATCTCAGCAGTTCCACGTTTTCATGAGTGTTGTATGAAGTATGCCCAAAGACAGATTGCTCTGTGGTGTCCAGTCCACGCAGTTCCTGGCTTTTTACCTACTTTCCTGGAGGAGTAACTAAAACATACAGCTCACCAGTCTGCCATCTTGCCCCCTTCCCCATATTGAATTTATGTAATTGGTAACATTTACTTATCATTCACATTTTCACTGACTTCATAAAGGAGAAAAAAAGTTCTCAAACTTCTTGTGAAGGATGAGAGGGAGAGAAAGAGATTTAACCCCGTAGAAGTTTAAATCTTATACTGAATATTGATTTATTTAGATTCCTTCAATCTTTCATATAAATTTTGTGAAATTAGTAAAGTTTTACATAACAGATTATCTACTGATATTAAATCTGCCTCGAAATCTATTTTGAACCCCCTTCACTGAATTGCTACTCAAAATGCTTACTAACTGAAGATACTTTTTTCTTTCTACCAGATATTTTCTGTGCGAATCCACCTGTAGTGGAAAATGCTTATATTATAGCAAGGTCTTTAACTAGATACCCACCTGGTGAGAGAGTACGTTATGAATGCATCAAACCTTTTAATCTATTTGGGGAAGTAGAGGTGACATGTCTAAGAGGAACCTGGACGGAACCACCTAAATGCAGAGGTAGATTATCTTATTCCCCAAAATTTGTAGAGAGTAGAGTAGGGATATAATATGTTGATATGAATATATAGTGAAGTAGTGCTCAAGGAATATACTATTTCAAATGACTATACAATGATGGTGCTTAAAATCCCATTCTTTTTGTGGACCAGACAAGTTGTTTGGTATGTTTGTTTTATGGCTGATTGGATCATATTAAAGGAGCAGTTGAAATCTTGGAAAATTCCTTATCCTAGCATTAAGACACTGTGTTATTTCCTTAGGAATAAATGTATAAAAGATACTTTAATTTGGAATTTATGATAGACAGCTTGGAAGTGATCATACAATATGATATAAATTTGGGCATCTTCAGCATATTAATTATATCTAATTTGATGTGAGTGATTGAGCTCATTCAGAGAAATAGTGTATGTGGAAAAACAAGTCTTGAAACTTGCTCTTGTAGCAATCCACGTTTAGAGTTCAAGCGATAGGAGGATCCAGCAAAGGGGACATTATTACAGCCACTCCTGTTTTGTTAAGTTAAATGTTTACCTCATATAATTCTTTCTTATCTTTTACTGTGACACATACTAAGGTTTTATGTTCAATGTTAGGTTTTGGAGACAGCACGTAGATGGATACTGTTTTATTTCCACATATTCATTCTTGGTCTTTTAACAGGTATATTTACAACATTTACATTTTAATTAATTCTTCAAATATTTATGTTTAATGTGCCATTTTCTTATTTGTTTTGTGCTTGTTTCATCCATTTCTTGTTCCCAATTTCACTTTCTTGTCTTCCCTGGTGGTTCCTTCACATTTTTAGAATTTTATTTTAATTTTTCTGCATGTATTTGAGAATATTTCTTTGTTTAGTTTTATGTTTTTAGCAGTTCCTCTAAGTATTAACAATATACATGTGAAACTTATCACTATTGGCCTTGGCATTTTATCACTTGAACTGAAGTAAGGAAACCTTACTTTCTTTAAGGTCCATTTATCCTTCTCACATTTTTAATACAAAGATCTCAAGTATTTCCGCAACATACACTGATATATCAGATGATATGGTTTTGCTTCTCTCATTGAGCATCATTTGCAAAACTCATGATCCAAAACTTAGTGTACTATATTTACTCGTATTTTTATCAATTTCATTTTTCATTTTTCCTTTCTGCAATCTCAATTCTCTTTCTATTATCTTTTCATTAGGATTTGAAGAATTTACTTTAGCTTGTTTTTAAAGGTATATCTGAAGTAGACAAATTCTCTTAGTTTTTCTATCTTAAGATCTCTTTAGTTCCCAATATTTGTAAATGTTAGTTTTGCTTGATTTATATTGATGTTGGGAGTTATTTTATTGCAGCATTTGAAAAATATTATACTACTTCCTTATGATGTCCATGGTCAAATGGGAAACAAAGTATAATTTCAATACTTAATTCTCTATTGCATAATTTCATTCCAGAGGCTGTAAAGGGATTTTTTCTATTCTTTACTTTTCAGCAGTTTGATTATGACATGTCTCGGCTTGAATTTGTTTGTAATTCTCCTGTTTGGAGTCTGCCCATTTCTTGGCCATGTAGATTTATGCTGTGTGCCCAATTTGGGAAATTTTCAGATGTTAATTTTTTCTTAAATGCAATTTTATTAAGATATATTCACACACCATGAAATCCATCTGAAGTATACAATCATTACCTCACAGTATCATCACGTCAGTATGCATTCATCACCATGATCAACTTTAGAACCTGCTGATTACTCCAGGAAAAGAAGTAAAAATAAAAAATATACACCCAAAACATCCCATAAATCCCTCATTCCCCTTATTATTGACCCTAGTGTTGGTGTGGTACCTTTGTTACTGTTGGTGAAAGAATATTAAGATATCACTGTTAACTATAGTCCATGGTTTGCGTAGGTAACTTTTCCCCATATACCCCTCTATTATTAACTCCTCATAATAGGGTTATACCTTTGTTCTTAGTTCGTGAAAGAACTTTTTTTTATATTTTTCAGTTAATCACAGTAATCCACAAGATTACTCTGTCCACCACAAGATTCACCATGTTATACATTCCAATGTTTTAACCTACAGCTTTCCTTCTGGTGACAGGCATGAATCTGAACTCCCCCTTCCCACAACATTCACCCACAAGTCAGCACTGTTAATTACACTCAAAAATCAGCTACTGTCACCTCTTTCCATTTCCAAACATTTAAGTTCAACCTAGTTAAAAGTCTGCACATATTAATCAACCACTTCCCATTTTCTGACCTCATTCAATATCCTGGTAACCTGTATTCTAGATTTTATGTCTATGAGTTTACATATTACAATTAGCTCATATTAGTGAGATCATACAATATTCGTTCTTTTGTATCTGACTTAGTTCACTTAACATAATGTCCTCAAGGTTCATCCATGCTGTCATGTGCTTCAGGACTTCATGCATTCTTACAACTGAATAATAGTCCATCGTAGGTATATACCCGATGTTGCTTATCTACTCGTTGATTGATGGACCCTTGGGTTGTTTCCGTCATCTGGCAATTGTGAATAATGCCACTATGAACATCGGTGTGCAAATGTGCATTCCCATGCCTGCTACTGGGTGTTTACTGAGTAGTGGTATTGGCTTCCAAAGGAAGCACCAAAGTGTCCTCCTTATTGGCTGTACTATTTTACATTCCAACAGCAGTGAATCAGTGCTTTTATTTCTCTACATCCTCTCCAACACTTGTAGTTTTCTGTTTAACAGTTGGCATTTTAGTAGTTGTGAGATGATATCTTATTGTGGTTTTGATTTGCATTTCCCTAAAAGCTAGTGAAGCTGAGCATCTTTTCATGTGTTTTTTAGTCATTTGTATTTCCTCCTAAGAAAAATATCTGTTCAGGTCTTTTGTCCATTTTTAATTCGGTTGTTTGTCTTTTTATTGTTGAGTTGCAGGATTTCATTGTATATTCTGGATATTGAACTTTTGTCAGTTATGTGGTTTCCAAATCTTTTCTCCGGGTGTGTCAGCTACCTTTCTCCCTGTTGACAAATCCTTTGAAGCACAGAAGTATTCAGTTTTAAGGAGGTCTCATTTATCTTTTTTTTTTTTTTCTTCATTGCTTTTGCCTTGGTAGTAAAGTCTAAGAAATTATGCCTCTGGGTAGATCTTGTAGACGTTGCCCTACATTTTCTTTTAGTAATTTTATGGAACTGTTTCTTATATTAAAGTCTTTGAGGTATTTTGTGTTAATTTTTGTATAAGGTGTGTGGTTTCATTCTTTCATTCTTTTGGATATGGATATCCAGTTTTCCCAAAGTCATTTATTTGGGGGCTGTAATGTTTTGTTATTTTTTTATGTCCCTGAAGCTCTGTTCATATTTTTGTTGTTATCAGTGTATCTTCCTACTGTGTAATTTCCACTGTTGTAACTTTAAGTTCACAGATTCTTTTTTCTGCCATATTCTATCTACTACTAAGTTCATCCATGATTTTTCAAAATTTTCTGGTATTATATTATCAACACTATAATTCTCATTGAGGTTTAAAAATCATTGTTAAATAATTCCAAATTCTCAGTCATCTTAGTGTTGGTATTTACTGAATACCTTTCTCTTTTGATATTTTCCTCATTCTTGGTCGGTAGAGTGATTTTCAATTGTATCCTTAAAATTTAGGGCATTATGGCTTGAAATTTTACTTAAGTCTTCTATTTAAGTAGCCTCCATCACTGGCATGCAGGCTGCAATTCCAGGATTACCACTTGGCCTCTGCTGACCCCATGGGAGAAAGTTTAGGTACTTTTTACCTCAGGGTGTTGGACATCTAGGGCTTTCACTTGGTCTCTGCTGATCAAAGGTTGGGAGATCTTCAATTACTTGTATGTTTTTTTTTAGAATAGGTTAGATATTGTAAAAAAGGTTTCTGTACTGCTAGGTTGCTCCTTTCATAGGCCTTAGGCTTGAGATTGCAGGGTCTTTATGGAATTTTTTCCTGAACCAGATATCATTTCTGAGTTGCAGTCTTCTCCAATACTTAGTCCACAATAAATATACAAGAGGCAAAATAAAACCCAAGTAATGTACTTCCCTGTTATTCCTTGAGTTCCAAATTCCTAGTCATATCTACTTCTCTAAACTTTCTGAGTCTTCATAGGTTATTGTACATAACATATCCAGGATTTTTAATTGTACTTAGCAGGAGAAATAGGCAGAAATGTTCCTACCATATCTTGCCAGAAGAGAACATAAAAAAAACCCTTTTTATTTTATGCAAATTGTATTCTTTGAAATTTTCCAAGGACTTTGATTTTTCTTTTGCAATAAAAATGAAGAAAAATATCTAGAGATACAGAAGACAACAAGAGGCTTTGCCAGTTTCTCTTAGCTAATCTGTAGTCGAACATTGATTCACACACACACACACACACACAAAATTTTAATTGTGGAATATTATAAAGCAAACATATATAATACTTTGTGTGTGCTTTAATTTGAGGTGAAATGAAGGATTGAGAAATGGTGTAAATTTTACTGTATTGGATAAGAATTTCTATGTTAAACATTTCTATTGTTAGATCACACAAGTCTTGATATATATAGTTCTTTTTTATTCACCTTTATATAACCTGTAAGTTGATTCAGTCTCAAAAAATAATATTGTTTAGATTCCAAAGGAAAATGTGGGCCCCCTCCAACTATTGACAATGGAGATTTAACCTCATTTCCACAATGGGAATACGCTCCAGGATCAGCAGTGGAGTATCAATGCCAGGCCTACTATGAACTTCAGGGTAACGCACGTGTGACGTGTAGAAACGGAGAGTGGTCAGAACCACCAAAATGCTCAGGTAAGTGCTTCACTCTTCCAGGGATCCTGGAAAATGGGAGTAATGAGAATCAATGTTGACTGTTTATGATTGAATTTTTATGGAATAACAAGCAACCAATCTGCTGAGTGCTTGAAACCAAATATTAATATGTGTGGAAACAAATATTGGGAAATTATCATTCAAACACAGTGGTAATGGAAAGTTTTTTAAAACACTTAATGTAATAACACATTATTAATGTAATAATTAATGTAATAATTCACATTATAAATTAATAACATAAAATGATCTCCATTAAGAATAGCTTATTTTTAAATCACTTAAATTTTCACTTTTTAAAAATCTACATTATATTTTTCATAGAGATGGGTTAGCAAAGGTTTTGAAAAATAATTCCTGAAGCAGTATCTAAGATTCTATTGAAAACCTAGACTTCTATGGAAAAGAAAGTTTCTGCTAATTAATGTTTTATGTTTATTTTCTTCTACTTGCAGGGGCATGCGTAGTATCACCAGATATCATGAATGAACATAACATAGAGTTAAAATGGTCATCTAAGCAAAAACTGTATTCCAGAACACATGATATTATTGAATTCCGGTGTAAATATGGATATATCCCACAGACACCAACAAGTCCCTTCCGAACAAAGTGTCAGGAAGGGATAGTAACATATCCCAGGTGTCGTAAAAATGACATCTGGTATCCATAATATTAAAATAATTCCATTTATTCTGAATTTTTGCATTATTAATCCAGTTCAACTCTATTTTAATTTTCATGTGTTAACTGATTTTTATTGATATCAGAATTTGTGTTAAATATGAAGTGGATGATGTAATTATAAACAGAGAGACCGGTGTCTCACTTCTTAAATGTTCTACATTAAAACTTGACAAACAATAATGATGTGTGTCCTATTTATAAAATGTCTACTGCAAGAAATTAGGTGCATTCTCTTCAAAGCTTATGTGTGTGCATCACTCTCCTAACTCTCTCAAAGATTTTTCCTAACTTTTGAGGCTTTCTGAGACTCTCTATTTCAGAAAAAGTGGAAAGATAGGGTGGTCTCCAACTTCAAAGTCGTATCACTTCATAAACATGCAGGGCCTGCCGTGTGATACCTTATGCAATGAACAGGATACCTATAACTATTTATCAGTTCCTAATATTAGCTTGCTTATATAGCAATGGATAAATTTATCAAATATGATGAAATGTGTGATCCTCTGCAAAATGTCTAGCATACTCCATGATCCAAACAATGGTAGAGAGAAAGTAGGATCCAGATGGATGTATACCATGGTAATCTTGTTATAAAAAGTGGTGGATATTCAATACGGGGTCTAATCATACACATGCACATGTGATTCTCTGAGCTCAGAATTAATATTTATTGAATACAGATTAACATAAAATTCAATAAAATATTTAAAATGACTATATCTGATTTAGCATTAATAGGGATGATTTGATGTTTAAATCCTTTATAGTGATGTGTATGCTCCAATTTTTCGACCTCTGTGAATAGCAAGAATATGTTAGTTAAAAATAAAGCCCATGGGAAAGCTAAGGAATATACATGGAGAAGTAATTCATATCTCTAATTGAAGTCTGAACTCTTTTTCCACTTTTTTAACATTTTCTGTATGGGATAATACTGACATTCCTAGCTGCCAAGCTCTAGCTCTGAGTCTTAGGTGTCCACAGACACTCGAAATTCCAGGGACTGACCAGGTTATACATAAAGGGGTCAAGCACCTCAGAATTTAGAGATAACCATCACAACTCCGGATTACATGTGACTGCTGTAAGAGCTTACAGTCTAGGGACCTTTACAATAAGCCTTCCCCTGATAAACTGTGCTCTAAGATTCAATTCTCAGGGTTTTCACATTATAGTTAGTCCAAATTAGTGAGGTGTTGTAATGTGTGTCTTTTCATTTCTGGCTTGTTTCACCCAAAATGCTGTTCTCAAGATCCATTCACCTAGTTGCATGCCTCACACCTTCTTCCTCCTTGCAGCTGCTCAGTATTCTATTGTGTGCATACACCACCATTCTGTTCATCAGTTGATGGACCTTTAGGCCATCCCATCAATTGCAAATCTCAAATACTACCATCATAAAAACCAGTGTGCAAATGTCCATTCGTATCCCTGCTCTCAGCTCTTCCAAGTTTATACCCAAGAATGAGGTTGAAGGATCTTATGGCAACCCCATACTTAGCTTCTTGTGGAACCACCATACTACCCTCCAGATGAGCTGCACCATTCTGTTTCCCCATCAACAGTGAATAGGTACATCCCTCTCTCCATGTTTTCTCCAGCACTTGCTTCCCTCTGTTATTTTTTCCCCAGCAATTTTATAGAAATATATTCACATATCATACAATCATCCATGTTCTTCAATCAGTTGTTTGCAATATCAATTTATTGTTTTTCATTCGCCACCACAATCAGCCCTTGAAGACATTCATTACTCCAAAAAATTAAAATAACTATAATAAAAAGGATAAAAGAAAAAAATAAAAATAGAGTAGAATAAAATACAATAAAAAAGGTCAGAAAATACCACCACCACCACCAAGAATGCCATATCCTTCCCTTATGTCCCCCTCTTACAAACATTTAGCTTTAGTATATTGCCTTTATTACAATTAATGGGAGCATATTAGAATGTTACTGTTAACTATAGACTCTAATTTCCACTGATTATTTTTTCCCCAATACCATCCCATTTTCAACACCTTGCAAAGGTGACATGCATTTGTTCTCCCACAAGTACGAAGATTTTTATATCTGTACATTTAAATACCATCATTAGCCACTTTAGGTTTCACTAAGTTATCAAGTTCCAGTTTTTATCTTCTATCTTTCCTTCTGGTGTCATACATGTCACTACCTTTCAACTTTATTCACTGTTTCAACTTTATTTTCAACTTTATCTCAACTTTACTCACTGTTGTCTTTGTTCAGTGTACTTATAATATTGTGCTGCCATCACAAAGTATTGTTCTACCCATATCTGGATCTATACAATCAATCTTGTTGAACATTCTATAATCCTTCAGCATCAAGCTAATCTCTACTCTCTTTTTGTTTCCTGACAACCTGTGTTCTCAACTTTGACTCTCAAATTTGCTTATTAATGTTAGTTCATGTTGGTGAGACCATAGAGTGTTTTCCCTTTTGTTTCCTGCTAATTTGGCTCAACATGGTGTCTTCAAGGTTAATCCACCTTGTTATATGATCCATGACTTCATTCTGTCATACAGCTGTATAGTATTCCAGCATGTGTATATACCACAGTTTGTTTATCCACTCATCTGTTATGGACATTTGGGCTGTTTCCGTCTCTTAGCAATCGTGAATAATGCCACAATAAACATCATTTTATAAATGTCCATTTGTTTCTTAGCTTTCAGTTCTTCTGAGTATATACCTACTAATTGAATTGCTGGATCATATGGCAATTCTATATTTAGCTTCCTGAGGAACCAACACACTTTCTTCCAGTGTTGTACCATTCCACATTACCACCAACAATGAATAACTGTGCCTCTTTCTCCACATCCTCTCCAGCACTTGTATTTTTTTTTTTTTTTGATAAGGACCATTCTAATAGATGTGAGATGATATCTCATTTTGGTTTTGACTTGCATTTTCCTAATAGCCAGTGAAGTTGACCATATTTTCATGTTTTTGAGCCATTTGTATTTCCTCTTCAGAAAAGTGTTTGTCCACATCTTTTGCCGATTTTTAAATTGTCTTTTTGTTGTTGAATTGTAGGATCTGTTTATATATTCTGGATATTAAACCCTTATCTGATATGTGGTTTCCAAATATTGTCTCCCATTGCATAGGCTGTCTTTTTTACTTTTCTGACAAAGTCCTTTGATGTACAAAAGTGTTTAATTTTGACGAGATGCCATTTACCGATTTCTTCTTTCATTGTTATGCTTTGGTTGTAAGGTCTAGGAAACCACCTCCTATCACGATATCTTTACAATATTTCCCTATATTTTCTTCTAAAAATTTGAGTGGCCTTAATTCTAATTTTATGTCTTTGATCCGTTTCAGGTTAATTTTTGTATAAGGTGTGAGAAAGGAGTCTTCTTCTGGATATGGATCTCCAGTTCTCCAAACACAATGATTGAAGAGGCTGCTTTGTCCCTGTTGTATTGGCTTGAACACGATATCAAAGATCAATGTCCCTACAAGAAAGGGTCTATTTCTGAATATCCAATTCAATCCCAAAAGTCATTATATCAATCTTAATGCTAGTACCATGCAGTTTTTTTAATAATTCAATTTTATTGAGATATATTCACAAACCATACAGTCATCCATAGTGTACAATTCGTTGTTCACAGTACCATTATATAGTTTTGCATTCATCACCACAGTCAATTTTTGAACATTTTCCTTATCATGCACACACAAAAAATAAGAACAAAAGTTAAAGTAAAAAAGAATATCCAAAATATCCCACCCCCCATTCCTCCCTGTTATTCATTTATTTTTTCTTTGTTTTTTTTTTGTTTGTTTGTTTGCCTTGCTTTTTTAAATTCAGTTTTATCAAGGTATATTCACATACCATACAATTGCCCATGGTGTACAATCAACTGTTCACAGTACCATCATATAATTCTGCATTCATCACCCCAATCAATTTTGAACATTTTCCTTCTACCAAAAGGAATAAAAATAAGAATAAAAGATAAAATTAAAAAAGAACTCCCCAATTATCCCATCCCCCTCATCCCACCCAATTTTTCATTTAGTTTTTGCCCCCATTTTTCTACTCATCCATCCATACACTTGGTAAAGGGAGTGTGAACTGCAAGGTTATCACAATCACACCATGTAAGCTACATATTGATACAATCGTCTTCAGGAATCAAGGCTACTGGGTTGCAGTTTGATAGTTTCAGTTATTTCCTTTAGCTATTCCAATACACTAAACACTAAATAGGGATATATACATAGTGCATAAGAATGCCCTCCAGAGTGACATTTCAACTCCATTTGAAATCTCTCAGCCACTGAAACTTTATTTTGTTTCATTTCACAACCCCTTTTGGTCAAGAAGATGTTTTCAATCCCACATTGCCAGGTCTAGACTCATCTCTGGGATGCAAATCCTGCATTGCCAGGGAGATTTACACCCTTGTGAGTCAGGTCCCATGTAGGGGGGAGGGCAGTGTGTTCATCTGCTGACTTGTCTTAGCTAGAGAGAAAGGGCCACATCTGAGCAACAAAGAGGTACTCTTGGGGAGACCCTCAGGCAAAATTATGAGTAGGTTTAGCCTCTCCTTTGCAGTAACAAGCTTCATAAGGGCAAGCCCCAAGATCAAGGGCTCAGCATACCAACTCGTCAGCCCTCAATGCCTGTGAGAATATCAGTAATAACTTAACTGGGGATGTCCAACATTTCCACATTTTTCCCCAGCTCCTCAGGTGGGCCCTGAAAATATATTTATATTCTCTGCCCCAATTACTATGGGATATTTCTGGTTTTCTAGTGCTGCCATTATGCAAATACAAGAAATGGATTGGATTTTACAAAGGGGGTTTATTTGGTTACAAATTACATTCTGAAGGCCATGAAAATGTCCAAATCAAGGCATCAATATGCATTTACTTTCACTGAAGGAAGGTCAATGATGTCTGGAAAACCTCTGTTAGATGGGAAGTCATGTGGCTAGCACCTGCTGATCCCCGGTTGTATTCCAGCTCCTCTCACAGCTCCTGTGCATTCTTCAAAATGTTGCTCTTGCAGTGTTTTTTCCTCCCTTGGCTTCTCTGGAGCAAAATCTGGGCTAGCATCTCCAAAGCATTAGCAAAAGTCTGCTTTCAATGGCCGTCTCCAAAATATGTCTCTCTCACTTGCTCACCAAAATGTCATTCTCAGCTGCTCTGAGGTCCTTCTGATAGTAAGCTCTTTTATAGGACTCCAGCGATTAAATCAAGACCCACCCTGAATGGGTGGGGTCCATACCTCCATGGAAATTATTCATTCAAATGTTTCACCCATAGTTGATTGAGTCACACCTCCATGGAAATACTCAAAGGATTCCAATATAATCAGTGCTAATACATCTGTCCCACAAGATTGCATTAAAGAACACAGAATTTGGAGGGACATAGTACATCCAAACCAGCGTAGGATGTATCATTATTTCACACTAACCTATAGTACCATGCTGTTTTGGCCACTGTAGCTTTGTAATATGCTTTAAAGTCAGGTAGTGTGAGACTTCCCACTTCATTCCAGTTTCTCAAGATATTTTTGCCTATTCTGGGTAACTGCTCTCCAAATAAATGTGATTATTTGTTTTTGTATTTCTCCAAAGTAAGTTGTTGGGATTTTAATTGGTGTTTCATTGAGTCTGTAAAAAAGTTTAAATAGAGCTGACATCTTAACTATATTTAGTCTTCCAATTCTTGAACATGGTATGTTCTTCTTTTCTTTAGGTTCTTTTTTTTTTTTTTTTTTTTTTTTAGCAATTCCTTGTAGTTTTCTGCGTATGTCTTCTGTAACTTTGGTTAAGCTTATTTCTAAGAACTTGATTATTTAGGTTGCTATTGTAAATGGAATTTTTTTGTTGATTTCCTCCTCATGTTGCTCATTACTTATGTATAGGAACACTACTGATTTTTGCATGTTGATTTTGTAGTCTGCCACTTTTCTGTATTCATTTATTAGTTCTACTAGCTTGGCTGTGTATTTTTCTGGATTTTCTACACATAGGATCATGTCATCTACAAACAGTGAAAGTTTTACTTCTTGCTCTCCAATTTGGGTGCCTTTTATTTATTTTTTATGCCTAATTGCTCTAGCTAGAAATTCTAGTGCAATGTTAACAGTGATGAGAGTGAGCATCCTTGTCTTATTCCTGATCTCAGAGGGAAAGCTTTCAGTCTTTCCCCATTGAGTGTGATGTTAGCTGTTGGTTTTTCATATATTGCCTTTATCCTATTGGGTACATTCCCTTCTATTCCTCTTTTTGAGTGTTTTCATCAAGAAAGGATGTTGAATTTGTCAAATGTCTTTTCTGTATCAATCGAGATTATCATGTTGTTCTTCTGCTTTGATATATTGATGTGGTGTATTACATTAATTGAAGTTTTTGTGTTGAATCAGAATTGCATACCTGGAATAAATCCACTTGGTAATGATGAGTAATTATTTAATGTGCTGCTGCATTTGGTTTGTGAGCATTTTGTTGAGGATTTTTGCATCTATATTCATTTAAAAGATTTGTCTATAATTTTCTTTTTTTTGTAGTATCTTTGTCTGACTTTGATATTAGGGTGATGTTGGCTTCATAGAATGAGTTAGTTAGCTTTCTCTCCTCTTCAATTTTTTTTTTTTTTTTTTGAAGAATTTGATCATGATTGGTACTAATTCTTTCTTGAATGCTTGGTAGAATTCATATGTGGAGCCATCTTGTCCTGAACTCTTTTTGGGGGAACTTTTTGATTGCTGCCTCAATCCCTTTAATTGTGATCGGTTTGTTGAGGTCATCTATTTCTTCTCAAGTCAATGTTGGTTGCTCATGCTTTTCAAGGAAATTGTCTATTTCATCTAAGTTGTTTAGTTTATTAGCATGTTGTTGCTCATAGTAACCTCTCATTGTCTCCTTTATTTCTGCAGAGTCAGAACTTATGTCCCCTTTCCCATTTCTAATTTTATTTATTTGCTTCTGCTCTTTATTATTTGTTAGCCTACCTAAGGGTCCATCAATTTTATTGATTTTCTCAAACAACAAACTTCTCATTTTCTTGATTCTCTCTATTGTTTTCATGTTCTCAATTTCACTTGTTTCTCATAAAATCTTTGTTCTTTCTTTCCTTCTGTTTGCTTTATGCTTAATTTGCTGTTCTTTCTCTAGTTCCTCCACTTGAAAAGCTAACTGCTTGATTTTTGCTCTTTCTTCTCTTTTTTATAAATTCAATTTTATTGAGATATATTCACATACCACACAGTCCTCCAAAGTGTACAGTCTATTTTTCACAGTACCATCATATAGTTGTGCATTCATCACCCTAATCTATTTTTGGAATATTTTCCTTGTACCAGAAAAAGTGAAAAGAAGAATAAAAAATTAAAGTAAAAACGAACACTTATCCCCCCTCCCATCCTATTTTTCTTTTAGTTTTTTGTTCCCATTTTTATACTCATCCATCCTTACACTGGATAAAGGGAGTGTGATCCACAAGGCTTTCACAATCACACTGTCACCTCTTGTAAGCTACATTGTTATACAGTCATCTTCAAGAGTCAAGGTTACTGGGTTGCATTTTGATAGTTTCAGGTATTTATTTCTAGCTATTCCAGTGTATTTTAACCTCCCACTTTCCTTCTGGTGACATATATGACTCTAATCTTCCCCTTTCTACCACATTCACACACCACTCAGCACTGTTAGTTATTCTCACGATAACATGCTACCATCACCTCTGTCCATTTCCAAACACTTAAGTTCAACCTAGTTAAACATTCTGTTCATAATATGCAATTGCTCTCCATTCTTTAGCCTCGTTCTGTATCCTGGTAACTTATATACCATGTCTATGAATTTACATATTATAATTAGTTCATGTCAGTGAGACCATACAATATTTGTCCTTTTTGTCTGACTTATTTCACTCAATATGGTGCCCTCAAGCTTTCTTCATCATCCTGTTTTTTGTTTTTCTTTTAAGATGGCTTTGTTCACCCACTATACATTCCATCCTTAGTAAAAAATTGATGGTTCCCTGTATAATCATGTATTTTTTCATTCACCATCATTACCACTATCTATTTAAGGATATCTCCATTTTCTCCACAAAGGAGGAGAAGAGTCAAAGAAGGTAGAGAAACAAAAGAAGAAAGAAAAAAATGACTGCTATCATGTAACAAAAGGAAAGATGTAATTAAACTAAAGTACAATTAAGGAGTCAGACAACATCACCAATGCCAACAGTCCCATACCCCTCCCTCATACCCCCTCTTAGAGGCACTTAGCTTTGGTATATTGCTTTTATTACATTAAAGGAAGCATAATACAATGTTTCTGTTAACTATAGTCTCCAGTTGGCATTGATTGCAATATTCCCCCAATACCATCTCATTTTTAACACCTTGCAAAGTTGACATTCATTTGTTCTCCCACATGTAAAAACATATTTGTACATTTTATCACATTTGTTGAGCACTCTAGGCTTCGTTGAGTTATACAGTCTTTCAACCATACTCCCAGTCATCTATGTTCAGTGTACTTACATTGTTGTGCAACCGTTACCCAAACTTGTGTTCCAAACCTCTCACTCCTGTCTTTTCCTGTCTGTTTGTAGTGTTCCCTTTAGTACTTCCTGTAGCACAGGTATCTTGTTCACAAACTCTCTCATTGTCGGTCAGATAATATTTAAACTCTCCCTCATGTATGAAGGACAGATTTGCTGGATATAGGATTCTTTGTTGGTGTTTTTTCCTCTTTCAGTATGTTAAATATATCACACCAATTCCTTCTTGACTCCATGGTTTCTACAGAGAAATCCGCACTTGGTCTTATCAAGCTTCCTTCGTATGTGATGGATCACTTTTCTGTTGCTGCTTTCAGGATTCTCTTTGTCTTCGATGTTTGATAATCTAATTATCAAGTGTCTTGGCATGGGTCTATTCAGATCTATTCTGTTTGGGGTTTGTTGCATTTCTTGGATCTGTAGTTTTATGTCTTTCATAAGACATGGGAAATTTTTAGTGATTTTACCTCTATTATTGCTTCTGCCCTCTTTCCCTTCTCTTCCCCTTCTTTCTTCTGGGACACCCATGACATGTACATTCATGCACTTTGTGATGTCACCAAAATCCCTGAGATGTTCCTCATACTTTTCCATTCTCTTTCCTATCTGTTCTTTCATGTGTAGGATTTCAGGTGTCTTGTTCTCCAGCTCCTGAGTGTTTTCTTCTGCCTCTTGAACTCTGCTCTTGCATGTCTTCATTGTGCTTTTCATTTCTTGTGTTGTGCCTTTAATTTCCATAGATTCTGCCAGTAGTTTTTTCAGACTTTCAATTTCTACCTTATGTTTGCCCAGTGTTTTCCTTATATCCTTCATCTCTTTTGCAATATCTTCCGTGAATTTATTTGATTTTTGATTTGATTTAGCATATTTCTTTGAAAATCTTTAATTGACGGTTCCATTAAAGTGAAACAATATCTCAACTGTATCTTGATTGAGGTGTAAATTTGTTCCCTTGATTGGGCCATATCACCACTTTTCCCAGTGTAGTTTGTAGTTCTCTGTTTTCTAGGCCTCTGGCTTTCCTGGTTTCCCCAATCAGATTTTCCCATACCACCACAGGTTCAAAATATAACCTCAGAATGAGGTTATATGCAGTTTCAAGTCTCCCTGAGGGTGAGTCTTAGAGATTGGAAGACTTCCTGTGAGACCTCCAGCCACAGTGCTTTTCCTAACCTGCCCAGCAGGTGGCACCTATAAGCCTGTCACTCTTGACTGGTGTAAAGAGGTGTGTCCCCTTTAATTCTTGGCTTAGGTTTTTTTCTCTGTTTGGTCTGTTTTCCCACATGCCCTGGGGCCTGAGTTCTGAGTGGAGGGCATGCCCTTGAGCTGGGCCCCATCTCCTTTCTCTCAGGGAATGCATCCCCCATGGGGCTATCTTCTGCATTTCAATAGTTTTTTTTTTTGTCTCTCTGACTCTGTCAACTCCTCCCCGTCTGTGTCACCACAATGTGGACTGAAAATGGCTGAGGCTTCACTGAGCCACTCTGGTTGAGAGAGAGAAAAAGGGAAAGAAAGCTCTTCTTCCAAGCCAGTCCACAGTCCCCCAATTTTACCTGTTGTAAGATAGGGCACCTGGTCTTCTGTGCTCCCCCTCCCAGGGCACAGGTGTTTTCTAACTTTCAAGGGTCATTCTCTAAGTGTCTCTGCATTTTTTCTTTTTTTAATTAGTTTTTTTCCTGTCAGCCCCACCTCCTCTCCACTGGGAGTGACCTCAGGGTACTTTCCTGTTTGTCTGTTTGTAGCTTGTATTCAGCTGTCCATATTTGTTATTTAAAACCCCAGCTGGAGCTGGACTGAGCAATATTCACTCCTTCAGAGAATGCTGGTTTCTACCACAGTGAGATTTTGCAGCTCAGCCTGCCTTGCGGGGAGGGGTCTCCCAGCACATTTCCACAGTTTTCACTTATAGATTTATGCTGCAATCTCAGCCTTTCCACCCAATCCAGGTTGGTGTACGATGTGTGGACAGTCACAGTTGTCCCTGAGCAGTTGTTCCAGTGTATTTACTAGTTGTTCCTGGTTGTTTATTAGTTGTTCCTGGGGACTAACTAAATTCCACACCTCTCTATTCCTCCATCTTAACTCCTTCCTCCTCTTTCTTCTCTTTTAATGTAGGTGTTCAGGGCAATAAATTTTGCAATCAGCACCTTCTTTGCTGCATCCCATAAGTTTTCATACGTTTTGTTTTCATTTTCATTTGCCTAAAGACATTTACTAATTTCTCTTGTAATTTTTTCCTTCACCCACTGGTTGTTTAAAAGCGTTTTTTTTAGCTACAAAATATTTGTGAATTTTCCAACCTTCTGCCTGTTATTGATTTCCAACTTCATTTAATGATGATCTGAGAAAGGGTTTTGTATAATATCAATATTTTTAAATTTGTTGAGACTTACTTTTGACCCAGAATGTGATCTATCCTACAGAAGGATCCATGAGCACTGGAGAAAAATGGGTGTCTTGGTGTGGTGGGGTGTAGTGTTCTATCAATGTCAAGTCTATTTCATTTATTGTACAATTCAACATATTTGTTCCCTTCTTGATCCTCTGTCTAGATAGTCTATCTATTGATGAAAGTGTTGCATTGAAGTCTCCAACTATTATCATAGAGGTATCGACTTCTCACTTCAGTGTTGCCAGTGTTTTCCTCATATATTTTGGGGCACTCTGACTCAGTGCATAAATATTTATGATTGTTACGTCTTCTTGATCAATTGTCCCTTTTATTAATATTTAGTGTCCTCTTTGTCTCTTTTATTTGTTTTACATTTGAATTCTAATTTTTCTGATATTAATATAGCCACCTCCATTCTTTTCTGGTTGTTGTTTGCATGAAATAACTTCTTCTAACCTTCCAATTTCAACTATTTTTGTAGTTGTGTCTAAAGTATCTGTAGACAGCATGTAGGTGGGTCCTGTTTTTCTAACCAATCTTCCAGTCTCTGTATTTTGATTTGGAGTTTAATCCATTAACATTTAGTGCTATTACTGTAAGGGCAGTACTTTCTCCTACAATTTGTATTTAAGTTGTATATGTCATATCTTAGTTTTTTCCTCTGTCTCCCATTATACCCTTCAGGATAGTCTTCATTTATATACTCTTCTCCAAACCTCTCTCTCCTGTCTTTTTCTATCAGCTTGTATCACTTCCTGTAATATTTCTTGTTCAGCAGGTAACGTATTCACAAACTCTCCTACTGTCTGTTTGCCTGAATGTATTTTAAACTCTCTCTCATTGTGAAGGACAGTTTGCCAAATATAGAATTATTGGTTGGCAGTTTTTCTCTTTCATTTTCTTAATATATCATACCAATGCTTTCTTGCCTGCATGTTTTCTGTGGAGAAATCCATATATAGTCTTATCAAGATTCCCTTGTATGTGATGGATCACATTTCTCTTTCTGCTTTCAGAATTCTCTGTCTTTGATATTGAGCAATCTGATCAGTATCTATTCTACTTGGGGTATTCTGCACTTCTTGAATCTTGAATTTTTTGTCTTAGGTAAGAGTGGGGAAATTTTTGGGGATTGTTCTATTATCCTTTCTGCTCCCTTTCCCTTCTCTGTTCCTTCTTGGAAACCCATAACACATAAATTCATGTGCTTCATTTTGTCATTCTGTACCCTAAGACCTTGCTTATATTTTTCCATTCTTTCTCCTGTCTGTTCTTTTGTGTGTAGGATTTCACAGATGCCTTCCTCTACCTCTTCAACTCTACAACCCTACCATTCTATGTCTGCATTGTGTTTTCATCTCTTCTATTGTGCCTTTCATTCCTTTAAGTTCTGCCATTTGTTTTCTCAAACTTACACATTCTTCTTTATGATCATCCAGCATCTTTATATCCTTCATCTCTTTTGCCACAATTTCCTTCAACTCTCTGATTTGATTTAGAAGATTTGCTTAATCATCCTTAATTCATTGTTTCAATTCCTGTATCTCAGTTGAAGTGTTAGTTTTTTTCCTTTATGACTGGTCCATATTTTCATGTTTCCTATTATGGATCATGATTTTTATCTGTCTAAGCATCTCATTTTATTGATTAGCTTATTCTGGAGCTCATTTTCCTAGGGTTTTCCTGTTAGTTTGCTTTGTTCTCCATCAGTTCTTTAGTGTTCTGTTCAACTTATTCAAGACCTTCACATAGCTTCTGTTTAGTTGATCAGAATTTTTCTACTCTTGTTTTTCTGGTTCTTGCCTTGCTTGTATGTATCCTTTTTGAGGTGGGGGTCTCCCCAGATATCATTGACCCCAGTCAGTTTTTCCCAGTTCAGACAGACCCAGGTCTCAGGAGAAATGTGTAATCTCTATCAACGTACCCTGAGTATGAGACATCACCGATTGTCAGACCCTCCTGTGATGCCTCCAGACTCTGCTTTTCATGTCCTGTCTAGCACATGGCACTTGTCCCTGCAGCTCCCCACTGGTGTAAAGAGATTCAGTGCCTCTAATTCTCAGCAGCCACTTTCCCTGCCAGGGGCATGGATGACTCAAGTTGTTTCTGTTTTCCAGCCCCTGGGGTCTGAGTTCTCTGAAGTAGGGCTGCCAATTGAGCTATACCCTGTCCTCTCTTTTCCTGGGGAAGTTATGCCTTTTAGGGAATTATCTCACATGCTAGACTCATTGCTTTCTCTCTCAGACCTATCTTAGTTCTTCCCTTTCCTGGGTCCAGCTGCCAATCGAAAATATCTGAGGCTTTCTCTACTGAGTTACTTAGAATAGTTTTGAATAAAAGAAAAAAGAAATCCTTTTTCAGAGACCTTTTCAATCCCCAAACTTCACTAGTTTAGATCCAGAGCTGGTACCCTGCTCTGTGCACCTCCCTTCTAGGAGCATAGCCCCATTCCAGCACTATAAGCTTGCAAATCCAAAAGCCTCCATATTTATGTTTTTATGTTTTCATTTTCTTTTTTTCCTGTCAGCCCTGCCACAGTTTTGGCTTTGCCTAGCTATTTTTTCCTCTGCTCCCTGTAGGGGTTTTTAAAGATATGCCCTTTAGGGTGCTGTCTCCTTCATCTGTCTATCTACTCTCAGTCAACTCTAATTCTGCCCTTGAATGGGGCAGTACTGAAGCCTGAGAGTTCAGGCAGCTCTTATTGGTTATGGAAAAGTAAAAAGAAAAATATACGTTCAGAGGTAAAGAAAAGAAAAGGAAAATAAAAATGCTTTTCCAAGCCAGACCCCAGATCCCTGGGTTTGCCAATTGAAAGCTGGGGTTGGTACCCATTTCTATGTGTCCCTTTTTCTTAGGACCCAGCCCTTTTCCAGTATTATGAGGCCTTCCAACTCCAAAAGTCTCTGTTTTTGTTTTGATTGTTGTTGTTAGCCCCACCTCCTCTCTGCTGGACCTTATCATCCTTTTGTGTTTGCTCTTGATTGTTCTGTGCTCATAGCTTTCATACAGCAGTCTGAATTTGTCAATTAATTCTGCAGTTGGAACCTAGTTGAGGCCTACTCCTTGCTCCTAGCAGAGAATGTTTCTCTTTCCATTGAGTAACCAGCCCCAAGAGAGTCTGCAGTGCCTGTGGGGAAGGGCACCAGATCCCTGGCTGGAGAAACTTACAGTTTTTTGCTGCCATCTCAGCCATCCCACCTGTTCTGGACTGGTGTATGAGGTCTCTCCTGTAACAGAAGTCCCTGAAACAGCTCTTCCAGACAGTTCTTGGCTATTTATCAGCTGTCCTAGAAGAGTAACTAAATTCCAAACCTTACAACTTTGCCATCTTGCCCTGTACTCTGCAGAACATGGCCTATTGAGGGGTAAATTACAGCTCCAAACCAGCACACTCCACCATCAGGACCACAAAAGGACACATTCTTTCATTGTGTAATATACATTTATTCCCTCATATATGCAAAAATCATTTCAGTAGCAATAAATAAGTACAGAGTGTTATGAAAATCAATTACAGACTTGGTCTTTCCTAAGGCAAAATTCCCTTCTGGCTGTGGACCTGAAGAACTCTGAATAAGTTATTTGTTCCTGTACACAAAGAAAGGACAGTCATAGGACATAAGTTCACATTTAGAAAGGAAGAAATTGGAAAAAAATGGGGTCAAATTCTCAAACAGTTCTGGAAACCTGCAGGGCAGACTTAATGAGATTTCAAGGCTTGAAAGTCATCTGTAGAATGATGTTTTATCCTTGGGCCCTGAGAGAGCAGACATCCCACCTTTTCCAAGGACACCCTCCCCAAGCTCAGTTTTGGGGAACATCAGAAGAAGCTCTTAACCCATTTGCTGACCACCACCCCAGGACATTTTGAAGCCTGACTGCACCCCCTTCCTGGGTCCCCTGACCTGTTTTGACTGAGGAAGTCAGACTTGGGAATATCCTTTCCTGGGTGACTCTCCTGGAATTTTCTCTCCAGACAAAAACAGCTTGAGACAATGAAAAGGATATGATGAACTATAAAGGCAGACAGTCTGGGACAAAGGCCTGACAGGACTACTTAGCTGAGGAGATCTCTAGACTATGTGTGGAGGATGTACCCTGGCTTCTCCTTGCAGCTAGTAGTAAAATTTGAGCAGAGAGAGATAAACTTTGAACTGAACTCTTGGTTTCAAAGAAACCAGAAGCTGATGGTTTGGAAAATTATGGGCTTCCAGGGGTTGTAATTCCAGAAGTTGCAGCCCCACATGAAGATTTAACCAATCATGGAAACTGAGTGTCATTTCAGTACAAGCCAAGATTGGAAATGGAGTTACCAGAAAAGATTTGTGGAAAGTTCTATTGCCTGATGGCTTTGACCCCTATGTGCTTCATGTAAAGCCAACAGAATTTTTGTGAGATCTTTATAAACAGAGACACTGCTGCTCTGGACTGGAGGGGACAGACAAGGAACAAATTGAAGGAAAAATTGCTTCAAAGACAGAGACATGGAGGTTTATGTCTAGAGTCAAGAGATCTTGGGCAGGGAGTGCTGAGTAGCCCAGATGCATGGAAAGGGTGATTTTGCTCCAGAGATTGAGGTCAGGCCTTCCACCTCAATGCTCAGGAAATGTTCTGCCACCCCAAGCCCCAAAGAGGGTGGAGCACATTCCCAGGAAATTGGGGAGAGCCTGGCTGCCTCCACACTGTTCTAAAGGGGTTGAGCATGTGCCCCAGAGACTGAAGAGAATTCGGGTGCTCTCCCAATATTTGAGGAGGGTGGGGTTGAGAAGGTGGTCTCCCCAGGATGTGGATCTCTTGCAGAAGTCACACCAGCATTTGGAGAAGAAAGGGCTGCTGTAAAGGCCCTTAGGAAGGGTTAGACTCCCACTATCTCAAGCTCCAAGGTTGCAACATCGTTTTGTTAATGACTCTCAGACTTTGAAATCTAATGGAGTTTGTCCTGAGGGTTTTAGGAATTGTTTTGGTCCTGTTAACCCTGTTTTCCTTACTGTTTCTCCTTATGGCAATGGGAATGTTATCCTATGAATATCCCTACTTTGTATATTGGAAGCACATAACTTGTTTTAGGTTCACAAATCCACAGCTAAAGGAGAATTATGCCTTAGGACTGACCACACCTATAATTGATTTTGATGGGATCTTATTGTTACTGAAATGATTTCAGTTTCTGTGATATTGTTGTGGGATGAATGTATTTTGTATATGAAAAGATAATATCATTTTTGGGTCCAGGGGGTGGAATGTGCCAGTTTGAATGTATTATTCCCCACCAAATGCCAATATCTTTGATATAATCTTGTGTGGGCAGACCTATCAGTGTTAATTAGATTGTAATTCTTTGAATATTTCCATGGAGATGTGCCCCACCCAACTGTGGGTGATGACTCTGATTGGATAATTCCCATGGAGGTGTCACCCATCCATTCAGGGTGGGTCTAAATTAAATCACTGAAGCCATATAAATGAGCTGACAAACAGAAGGAGCTCAATGCAGCTGTGAGTGACATTTTGAAGTACAGCTGAGAGTGGTGACATTTTGAAGGGGAGCTACAGCCAAGAGGGATACTTTGAAGAAAGCACAGGAGCTACAGATGAGGGACAGTTTGAAGATGGCTGTTGAAAGCAGACTCTTGCACCAGAGAAGCTAAGAGAGGACAAATACCCCAAGTGCAACCAAGAGTGACATTTTGAGGAACTGCAGTCTAGAGAGGAAAGTCCTCGGAGAAAGCCATATTGAAACCAGAACTTTGGAGCAGATGCCAACCACATGACTTCCCAGCTTACAGATGTTTTCCAGACACCATTGGCCATCCTACAGTGAAGGTAACCAATTGTTGATGTGTTACCTTGGACCCTTTATGGCCTTAAGACTGTAACTGTGTAACCAAACACCCTTTTATAAAAGCCAATCCATCTCTGGTGTTTTGCATTCCAGCAGCATTATCAAACTGGAACATGTACTTCACTCAGAATGTTCTTTACAGGATCCATTCACCTCCTTGCATGTCTAACAGCTTCACTCCTTTTTGCCATTGCTCAATATTCCATTGTATGCAGACACCACAGTTTAACATTCTGTTCATCAGCTGATTTATCCTTAGGTCACCACCACCCATTGCAAATCATGAATAATGTTTACGCAAACACCAGTGTGACAACGTCCATTCATGTCCCTGCTCTCAGATCTTCCAAGTATATAACCCATAATGGGGTTGGAGGGCCTTATGGCACCACCGACTTAGTTTTTTCTGAGACCACCACTCTGTCCTCCCAATGGACAATACCATTCTACCTCCCCACCAAGAGTAAATAGGTACATCCCTCTCTCCATGGTTTCTCCAGCACTTTTTTTTACCTATTTATATTTTCCCTACAATTTTAGAGATATTGTCACATACCATAAAGTCATCCCCAGTGTTCAATCAATTGTTTTTGGTATTATCATATAGTTGTGCATTTATCACCACAATCAGCACTTGAACATTTTGATAACCATGAAAAAATTTTTATAAAGAATAATAAAAAGATACTAAAAGGAAACATAAAATACAATATAAACATAAAATACAATATAATAGTAAGGTCAGACAACAAAAATAAATTATCAAGAATCCCATATCCCTCCCATATATCCCCCTCTCATACATGTTTAGTTTTGGCATATTGCCTTTGTCACATTTAATGGAAGAATATTACAATGTTACTATTGACCATAGACTTCAGTTTGCTTTGATTATATTTTTCCCCAATACCATCCCTTCTTCAACACTTTGCATGGTTGACATTCATTTGTTCTCCCACATGTAAAAATGTTTTATATTTGTACATTTAGTCACAATCAGTGACCACTCTAGATTTCACTAAGTTATACAGTCCCAGTTTTTATCATCTATCTTTTCCTCTGGTTTTGTACATGCCCCTAGCCCTCCTCTTTCAGCTGTATTCACAGACATCTTTGTTCAATGAAATTACAATATTGTGCTACTATCACACAGTAGTATACTATCTATTTCTGAATTTATACAATCAATCCTGTTGAACATTTTGTAGTTCTTCACTATCAAATGCACAATCTATACACCCTTTTTATCTCCATGTAACCTGTGTTATAAGACTGTAACTTTCAAAGTTTGCTCATTAATGTTAGTTCATATTAGTGAGACCATACAGTATTTGTCCTTTTCTTTCTGGCTAACTTCACTCAACATAATGTCCTTAAGGTTCATCCACATTGTATGTTCCCTGACTTTGTTCTGTCTTAGAGCTGTGTAATAGTCCATCATGTGAATATACCAGTTTGTTTATCCACTCACCCACTGATGGACACTTGGGCTGTTTCCATCTCTTGGCAATCACAAATGATGATGTTATAAACATTAGCTTACAAGTGACCATTCAAGTATTAACTTTCAGTTTCTCTGAGTATACACTTAGTAATGGAATAGCTGGGTCATATAGCACATCTATACTTAGCTTCCTGAGGAACTGGCACACTGCCTTCCAGAATGTGTGCAACATTCTGCATTTCCACCAACAGTGAATATGTGTGCCTCTTCCTCCACACCTCTCCAACACCTGTAATTTTCTGTTGTTGGATAATCACCACCCTGGAAGGTGTGAGATGATATCTCATTGTGGTTTTGATTTGCATTTCCCTAATAGCCTGTGAAGTTGAACATTTTTTCATGTTTTGAGCCATTTGTATTTCTTCTTCAGAAAAGTGTCAGTCCATGTCTTTTGCCCATTTTTAAGTTGGGTTGTTTGTCTTTCTGTTGTTGAATTGCAGGATCCCTTTATATATTTAGAATATTAAACTATTATCTCATATGTGCTCTCCAAATACTGTCTCCCATTGCACAGGCTTCCTTTGTATTTTTTTGACAAAATCCTTTAATGCACAAAAGTGTTTAATCTTGAGATCCTATTTATCTATTTGTTCTTTGGTTGCTTGCATTTTGGGTGTCAGGTCTAGGAAGTCACCTCTTATCATAAGATCTTTAAGATATATTACTCTATATTTTCTTCTTAAAGTCTTATGGTCTTAGTGCTAATGCTTAGGTCTTTGATCTATTTGAGTTAATTTTTCTATAAGGTGTGAGATAGGAGTCCTCTTTCATTCTTTTGGAAATAGATATTCAGTTCTCCAAACACTATTTATTGAAGAGGCTGCACTGTCACAGTTGTTTTTGCTTCACTGCCTTATCAAACATCAATTTTCTATAGATGTGAAGGTCTATTTCTGAACACCCAATTCAATTCCATTGGTTGGTATATTTACCCTTATTCCAGTACCATGATGCTTTGACCACTGTAGCTCTGTAATATGTTTCAAATTCAGGTAGTGTGAGGCCTCCCACTTTGTTCCTCTTCCTCAAAATATTTTTGGCTATTCAGGTCACTTTGCCCTTCCAAATAAATTTGGTTTTTGGGTTTTCTATTTCTGCAAAGTAGGTTGCTGTAATTTTAATTGATATTGCCTTGAATCTATAAATCAGTTTAGGTAGAATTCACATTGCATCTATATTTACTGTTCCAATCCATGAAAATGGTTTGTTTTTCCAATTTTTTAGGTCCTGTTCAATTTCATTTAGCAGTTTCTTGTAGTTTTCTTTGTATAGTTCTTTTGTGGCCTCGGTTAAGGTTATTCCTAAATACTGGATTCTTTTGGCTGCTGTTGTAAATGGAATTTTTTTTTGATTTCCTCTTCTTAGTGCACATTTCTTGTGTATAGGAACTATTTTTACATGTTGATCCTGTAGCCTGCCAATTTGCTGTATTTTATTGATTAGTTCTACTAGCTTTGCTGTAGATTTTCCTGGATTTTCTACATATAGAATCATGTCATCTGCAAGTAGTGAAAATTTTACTGCTTCCTTTCCAATTTGGATGCCTTTTATTTCTTTTTCTTGCATAATTGCTCCAGCTAGAACTTTCAGCACAATGTTGAATAACAATGGTGACAGCTGGCATCCTTGTTTTGTTCCTGATCTTAGAGGAAAAGCTTTCAATATTTCCCCATTGAGTATTATGTTAGCTCTGTGGTTATCATATATTGACTTTATCATATAGAGAAATTTCCCTTTTATTCATATGCTGTAAATTGTTTTCATCAAGAAGGGATGTTGAATTTTGTCAAATGCCTTTTCTGCATTGATCAAGATCATCATGTGGTTCTTCTGCTTTTATTTATTGCTGTGGTGTATTACATTAATTGAGTTTCTTGTGTTGACCCAGCATTGCATACCTGGAAGATATCCCACCTGGTCACGTTGTATAATTCTTTTAATAATCTGCTGGATTTGATTTGCAAGTATTTTCTTGAGGATTTTTGCATCTATACTCATTAAAGAAATTGGTCTCTAATTTTCTTTTTTTGTAGTATCTTTATCTGACTTTGGTATTAGGGTGATGTTGAGTTCATAGAATGAGTTAGGTAGCTTTTCCTCCTCTTCAATTTTTTTGAAAAGTTTTGGTAGGATTGATACTAATTCTTTGTTGAGTGTTTGGTAGAATTCACATGTGAAGCTATCTGGTCATGAAATTTTGGGGAGGGGAACTTTTTGAAGACTGATTCAATCTCTTTACTTGTGATTGGTTTGTTGAGGTAATCTATTTCTTCTCAAATCAATGTTGATTGTTTATGCTTTTTTAGGAAGTTGTCCATTCATCTAAGTTATCTAACTTAGCAACATATAGTAGGTTATACTGTCTTCTCATCTCCTTTATATCTGCAGGGTCAGTAGTCATTTCTCCTTTCCATTTCTGGTTGTATTTATTTGCATCCTCTCTCTCTCTCTCTCTCTCTCTCTCTCTCTCTCCCTCTCTCTCTGTCTGTCTGTCTCTCTCTCTCATTTTTAACCTGAGTGTCCATCTATTTTATTGATTTCTTCAAAGAACCAACTTCTGGTTTTGTTGATTCTCTCTATTGTTTCCCTTTTCTCAGTTTCACTTATTTCTGCCCCAATCCTTTTATTTCTTTCCTTCTGTTTGCTTTGGGGTTAGTGTCCTGTTCTTTCTCTAGATCCTCCAGGTGAACAGCTGATTCTTCAATTTTCTTTCTCTCTTCTCTTTTAATTTAGACATTTAGGGCAATAAATTTCCCCCTCAGCACCACCTTTGCTGTCTCCCATAAATTTTGATAAGTTGTGTTTTTATTGTCACTTGCCTCGAGGTATTTACTAATTTCTCTTGTAATTTCTTCCTTTTCCCACTGGTTTTCTAAGAGTGTGCTGTTTAGTTTCCATATATTTGTGAATTTTATGACCTCCTTCCTGTTATTTATTTCCAACTTCATTTCAGTTTGATCAGAGATAGTGTTTTGTGTAATATCAATATTTTTAAATTTGTTGAGACTTGCCTTGTGATGCACCACGTGGTACATCCTAGAGAAAGTTCCATGAATACTTGATTAAAATGCTGTTGTTGGCTGTAGTGTTATATAAACGTCTGTCAAGTCTAGTTAGTTTGTCATGCAATGCAGCATCTCTGTTTCCTTATTGTCTTCTGACTAGATGTTCTATCCGTTGATGAGAGCAGTGTATTGAAACCTCCAATTATTTATGTAGAGGTATCTACTTTTCCTTTCAATGTTCTTAGTGTTTGCCTCACCAATTTTGGGGCAATCTGGCTGGATTCATAAATATTTATGATTGTTATGTTTTTTTGATGTCTTGACCCTTTTATTAATATGTAGTGCTCTTCTTTGTCTCTTTTAATTGTTTTACCTTTTTTTGGTAAAAATTTTGGTTTTAAAATTTTGTTCCTGAATTTTAATAATGATCATTTTAAAAAATCTATCCTATTGAAGCTTTTTTACCATTATTTTAAGTTGAGATTGTTCACACAGCATAAAATTTTCCAAAGATCCAAAGTGTACAATCACTTGCTCATGATACCAACATACAGCTGTGCATCCCCTACCACAGTTAGATTTTGATTTCAATTTTTAGAATATTTTCATTACTCCAGAAAAGAAATGAAGACACACAAAAAAAGGAAACTCAAATCCTCCCATATGCCTACCTCCCCCCTTAATTATTGATACATAGCATTGGCATAGTACATTTGTGACTGTTGATGAAAGAATGTTAAAATACTACTAACTGTAGTATATAGTTTGCAATAGGTATATGTATTTTTCCTGTATGACCCTCTATTATTAACTTCTAGTCATAGTGTCATACATTTGTTCTAGTTCATGAGAGAGATTTCTAATATTTTCACAGTTAATCATGGACATTGTTCACAACAAGATTCACTGTTTTATACATTCCCAACTTTTATACTCCAGCTTTCCTTCCTGTGACATGTGACTGAGCTTCCCCTTTCCACCACCTTCACAGAACATTCAGCACTGTTAGTTATTCTCACAATGATCTCCCATCACCTCTGTCCATTTCCAAATGCTTAAGTTCACCCTACGTGAACATTCTGCTCATAATAAGCAACTGCTCCCCATTCTTCAGCCTTGTTCTATATCCTGATAATTTACCTTTCATGTCTATGAGTTTACATGTTATAAGTAGTTCATATCAGTGAGACCCTCAATATTTGTCCTTATGTATCTGTCTTATTTCACTCAAGATAATACCCCCAAGGTTTCATCACCAACTCATTGTTTTAAAACAGTTTTGTTCACACACCATACATTCCATCCTAAGTAAACAATCAATGGTTCCCTGTAAAGTCACTTATTTAAGTATTCACCACCATCAGCATTATCTGTATAAGGACATCTTCATTTCTTCCACAAAGGAGGAGGAAGAGTCAAAGCAGGGAGAGAGACAAGAGAAAAAAAAAAGAAGAAAAAGAGGAAAAAAAGGAAAAAAAAACATGACATCTAGGAAGCAAGAAAAGGAAAGATAGCAATAAACTAAAATAGAATAAAGAGTCACACAACATCACTAGTGCTGAATTCCATATACTTCCCCTAAGTGCCCCCATCTGCATTTGGCTTTTGTATATTGCCTATGTTATATTAAAGGAAGCATAGTACAATGTTTCTGAAAACTCTAGTCTCTAGTTTGCAATGATTGTATTTTTCCCCCAATCCCACCCCATTTTTAACACCTTGACATTCATTTTTTCTACCTTACATAAAAACATTTGTACCAGGAGGCTTTGCATTTCAGGACATGTGGGGAGGGTGCTCCTGGCTCAGGTCCAGTTTTTACTTACAGATTTTATGCTACAAACTCGGGCATTCCTCCCAATTCAGGTGGTGTATGATGACTGGTTGGTCATGTTTTTTCCCCTGCAGTTATTCCTGATTATTTTCTACTTGTTCCTTGCAGTTTATTAGTTGTTCCAGGAAGACTAACTAACCTCTCTGCTCTATGCCACTATCTTCTTTCCCTCCTCTATTGCAGCGTTTAAATTTATTTATTTATTTTGACTTTACTTTCTAGAACATTTTTTTTGGTAGTGAACATAGTTTCTCTTAATAACAGAAAAAATATTTGTTATAAGAGTGGCCTAATTAGGTAAATCAATTAGGTAAATTACCTACTCTTTCTTAAAGGTGACTCTTACATCCCAGTTAACAAACCTGAGAACCATGTTCTGTCTCTGGTCTGTACCTCTCTCTGCTGCCTGTAGTTGCTTAATTGTTTTACTTTTGAAGTCTAATTTGTCTGATATTAAATAGCTACTCCCACTTTCTTCTGGTTGTTGTTTGCATGAAATATCTTTTTTCAACCTTTCACATTCAGCTTATTTTTGTTCTTGTGTCTAAAGTGAGTTTTTTACAGACATCTAATAGATGGGTCGTGTTTTTTAATCCATTCTGACCATCTATGTTCTTTTATTGGGGAGTTTAATCCATTAACATTTAGTTATATTAATGTAAGAGATGTAATTTATTCTACCAGTTTGTCTTTTGAATTTTATATGTCATATTTTAGTTTTCTCTCTTTCTCCTTTTACCCTTCCTGATAGTCTTCATTTCTACACTCTTATCCAAACCTCTGTCTCCTGTCTTTTCCTATCAGCCTGCAGCACACCCATTAGTATTTCTTGTAGGGCTGGTATCTGATTCACAAACTCTCTCAGCGTCTGTTTTTCTGAAAATATATTAAACTCTCTCTCATTTTTGAAGGACAGTTTTGCCAGATATAGATTTCATGGATGGCAGTTTTTCTCTTTCAGTATCTTAAGTATATCATACTTCTCACCTCCATGGTTTCTGCAGAGAACTCTGTGCATCATTTTATCGAGCTTCCCTTGTATGTGATAGATCACTTTTCTCTTTCTGCTTTGAGGGTTCTTTCTTTGTCTTTGACATTGGACAATCTGATCTGTAAGTGTCTTGGAGTAGGTCTCTTTTGAGCTGTCCTCCTTGGGGTATGCTCTACACATACTTCACACATACTCTACACATACTTCACACATACTTCACAAGTCAGTTTTCTCCAGTGAAAACAGGCCCAGGGATTAATGAAGGTGGTGTAACTCTGTTCTAAAGTGCCCTTGGGAGGACATCCAGATGATGCCTAGCTTCTCTATGAGTTCTCACAACTTCTGTGCTTTCCTGGAATGTAAGCTGCTGCTGCTCTTCTGTCACCTATTTCTTCATAGTCAGAAGGTGGTACTGTGTCTTTAGTTCTCAACTGAATCTGCCCCTGCCATTGGCATTGTTGAGACAGAGGCTACAAGCCACTTTGGCTGGGGCAGG
Source organism: Choloepus didactylus (assembly GCF_015220235.1). NCBI lineage: Eukaryota > Metazoa > Chordata > Mammalia > Pilosa > Megalonychidae > Choloepus > Choloepus didactylus. The sequence continues at coordinate 64,187,891 of NC_051308.1, read as the reverse complement.
TTGAAACTGTTCTTGTATCCCAGATCCTGGGTTCTGATTCTCTACAATAGCTGAAAATTGCGCTGAGCGAAGTGCCCTTGTTTTTTTTTTTCTATTTTCTTTTCTTTTTTTTTTTTTTTTTTTTTGAGGTGGGGTAAGACACATTGAGAAGTTACAGTGTCTCTCAATCAGCCTCACTTCCACCCCTGCCAGGGCATGGTTGAGGCAAATTGCCAGCTGCTTTCTGTGACGGGTGGTTTGAATGTGTAGCTATTCTGAGATCTAGAGTCCAGCATCAGTGTTCACTAATCAGAAGCCACAGGCACTGTCCAGCATTGACACAGCCCCATGTTTTTCTTGGGGAAGTGACTTCCTTCAACAACTTGGCCCCTGCCACCCCAAGAATTTACTGTCTCTCAATCAGCCCCAATTCTATCCCTGGTGGGGATGGGATTGAAAGTAAGGATGCCAGATTTTTGTCCTGGCTTGTGACAGCCATAGCCATTCTCAGAGCTGGATATAGCACTCCAAGTTTGCTAATTGAAAGCCATAGACACTATGTGGGCTTGCCACCATTTTTCTTGGGAATAACTCATCCTTCAGCACACTGAATCCCACTTCCATGAGTGGTTACTGTGTCTCACATTATGCCCTACTTCCTCCCCTGCTGGGAGCCATTTGAAACAGGTTCTGCCAGGTACTTTCTTCCCTGGGTGGGTTGTAAATTTAGCTGTGCCTGGAGCTGGTACCCAACAGAACAAATTTGTAATCAGAAGCCACAATCTCTGCCCAACCGTATTCCCCACCCCTGTTCCTGGAAGAGAAGACATCTATTTCCAGCCATGGAGTGGCTCCTGAGGTAGCTGGTAATGCCAGTAGTGATGGTCAACCTCTTCATCCTGGAGAGATCTACTCACAGATTTCATCTCAGTTTATCAGTCTCTTCTTTCCATTCTTCCATGGAGAGTTTATAGTATAATTCTAGTCTCTGATGCCCCCAAAATAATTGTTTCAGACAGTTTTTGATAGTTTACTACCTTGCATAGAGGACAAAACAATTCCTGGTGTTCCCTGTTGTGCAATCTTGCCTTCTTGGTTCCTTTACTTCATGATAACAGTTGGAAACATTATCCAAAATTACTCAGTTGGTTTATCTGCCACAATCTTTGCCTTTCATCTTCTTGTGGAATGACAAATACACATATGAGGACAATATGATACTACTTCAAAAGTTGTTAAGACTTTATTAATTCTTTCAATCATCTTTTTCTCTCTGTTTCATTTTGGAGAATGCCTGTTACATTATTTTAAAGCCCATTGATGACATTTTTTGCATTGTACATTCAGCTGTGAATTTTCTCCATTGTTAAATATAACAATTGGATGCTGTATTTTCAGTTCTAGGATTGAAGTTTCATTCTTTTATCAAATTATACATCTCTTCAGATATTATTCATATATATTTATCTGTATTTCCTCTAAATTCCAATAGTTTTTCTCCTATATTTTAAGTATATGTTTTACCTGCTTATTTTTCATTTGGTTCTCTTTGGACCTGTTTCTAGTGATAGATTTTTTTTTCTCTTGAATACAGATCATATTTTCTTCTTCTTTGCATGCCTAGCAAGATTTTATTGTACATTGTGACTGAAGAAGGGGCACTTGTCAAATATGTGTCTGTGGCTCAGCGTGGCTAATAGATGTTACACTGAACCCAGGTGAAGAGGAAAAGGTAGTTTAATTTAAGCCAACAGGAAGACAAGGGAAATTATCCCAAATCTGTATCTCTGAGTGTCTTTTTAATTGGGTTTTATACCCAGGTTCAGAGACAAAGAGAACTAATCATTGAATTAACATGCAACAAGAGTGACAGACAAAAGGCTATCTATATCTAGGAGGATTGGGGCACTCTCCCAATGATTTTTTATTTGGCTAAACCCATGAGAGACAAAGGGAATCAATTTAGTTATTTTTGTTTTCCTGTTTTCTTCAGGAGCCAAGTGGCATTTGTAAAAGGTGCAAACTTTACATTTACATATCATGTAACACCTTTGGAGTACTTCAGTAATTTAATTATTCCCTGTTTTCCTGTTTTCTTCAGAAGCTAGGAGACAAGGTGAAAACTTAACATTTACATATGTTTGCACACCTTACATTTACAAATTGCTCCTTTGTGAGAATAGGAGCTTCCACTGTATCCTGTTTCCAGCTTTGAAGGTTAAATTTTACAATTTCTTCCTTGCTTATATTTTTTGGTTATATTTTAAAGGTTATTGTTACATGAATAATATATTGTAGAGATTATAGACTGTGATCTATTCATCTGGAAAATATTTACTTTTCTTCTGGAAGGAAGTAATATTCCTGGTAGAAATTTATTATTCTATTAAGGTTTTGGCGTTCTGTTTTATTAGGGTTGGTCTATTTCAGTTTATCTTAGTCCAAGTGAACAGTTCATAGTTAACTTCTGTGATCTGCTAATTACTCCTAAAACATCTGTTCTCTATTTCAGTAGAACAGGTGATGAATTTGCCAGTGTATACTGGCTTTGAACTCCAATCTCTTTCTCTCCACACTGGACATTTAGTTGAATTTTTCACTTTTTCCAGCCTTACAATAATTTTCTTTTCAAATGATCTGCTTGGAGTTTTCAAGTCAAACATCCTCAGTGAAGAGACACTAAAAATTGAAAGGGAGCTGATAGGTAGCTATTTTGTGGCTTCACTAATGGACTTCCCTTTCTTCATGCATTCCCCTTCTAAATTGACAACTGTTCTGCCAGCCCCAGATTCAGACCTGCTTTGCCCATTGAGATAAGATTCCTGCTTTTCACTTAAGCCTTATCAGTTGAAAAACTGGATAAATAAGGGTCTCATAGTTTGATTTGATTCTTTCAAGAGTTGAACAGCTAATTTCTCCTTGCTTATGCCCACTCAAGCTGCTAAATTTTATATTTCATTTTGGATTTGTAATTATTATTTGTAGAAGGGTGAACCTGATATAAACTGTTATTGCAGAAGTTGTATATATGTATATATATATTTATATATCGTTTTTAAATTTATTTAATCCTTAAAATTGCTATATCTATAGCACATAAATAAACAAATGATTAAATAAATAAATACATAATTATGCATGCATTAACTTGTTAATGCATGTATAATTGGTCACCAATTGTTTTTTCCACTTTTATAGTAATATTGTAATTAGAATATTAACTATCTGTTAGTTAGCAGCTCCTTCAAAGGGAAGGATGATATTTTTAGGCATGAGAAATATAATTGAGCATAACTTATTCATACATGGTGTGCCAGTTTTAATGTATTGTGGCCCTCAAATGCCATTATCTTTGATGTAGCCTTGTGGGGCAGATGCTTTGGTGCTGATTAGATTTGCTTGGAATGTGCCCCACCCAGCTGTGGGTGATGACTCTGATGAGATATTCCCATGGAGGCATGGCCCCACCCATTCAGGGTGGGCCTTGGTCAGTGGAGCCATATAAATGGGCTGACTCAAAGAGAAGGAACTCAGTGCAGCTGTGAGTGATGTTTTGAAGAGGAGCAAGCTTGCTAGAGAGGAATGTCTTGGGAGAAGGCCATTTTGAAACCAGAACTTTGGAGCAGATGCCAGCCACGTGCCTTCCCAGCTAACAGAGGTTTTCCGGATGTCATTGGCCATCCTCCAGAGAAGGTACCCGATTGCTGATGTTTTCCCTTGGACACTTTATGGCCTCAAGACTGTAACTGTGTAGCCAAATAAATCCCCTTTTTGTAAAAGCCAATCCATTTCTGGTGTTTTTCATTCTGCAGCATTAGCAAACTAGAACAGATTTTGGTACCAGAGAAGTGGGGTGTTTTTGCTCTTGTGTTTGCAAATACCAAACATGTTGGAACGGCTTTTCAAATGGATACGGGGAAGATTCTGAAAGAATTGTGAGGAGCTTGATAGAAATGGCCAAAACTGCTTTAAAGAGACTGTTTATAGAAATATGGACTCTAAAGATACTTCTGATGAGGACTGGAGTGGAAATGATGAATGTATTTTTGCAAACTGGAAGAATGGTGATCCTTGTTTTAAAGTGGCAGAGAATTTGGCAAAATTGAGTCCTAGTGTCAGATGGAAGGGAGAATTTGAAAGTGACAAGCTGGAATACTTAGCTGAAGAGATCTCCAGACTACATGTGGAGGATGTAACCTGGCTTCTTCTTGTAGCTTATAGCAAAATGCGAGTGGAGAGAGATAAACTTAGAACTGAACTCTTGGGTTCAAAGTAACCAGAAGCTGATGGCTTGGAAAATTACGAGCTTCCAGGGGGTGGAATCTCAGAAGCTACAGCCCAATGTGAGGATGTAACCAAACATGGAACCCAGCCACCATCTCAGTACAAGCCACAATTTGAGATGGAATTATCCAGAAAGGATTTGTGGAAAGTCCTATTGTCTGATGGCTTTGACCCGTGCATGCTTCATGTGAAACCAACAGAATTTTTGCAAGATCTTTACAGACAGAGACATTGCCAGTCTGGACTGTAGAAGACAGACAAGGAACAAACTAAAGGAAAAACGTCTTCAAAGACAGAGCCATGGAGGTTGAGGTCTGGAGTCAAGAGGTCTTGGGCTGGGAGAGCGGAGTGGCCCACATGCATGGAAAGGGTGAGTTTGCCCTGGAGGTCAAGGGCAGGCCTTCCACCTCAATGCTCAGGAAATGTCTTGCCACCCCAAGCCCCAAAGAGGGTGGAACACATTCCCAGGAAACTAGGGAGAGCCTGGCTGCCACTACACTGTTCTGAAGGGGTTGAGCATGTGCCCCAGAAATGGAAGGGAATCTGGGAGCTGCCCCGATGTTTGAGGAGGGTTGGGCCGATAAGGTGGTCTCCCCAATGTGTGGACATGTTGGAGCACTCACCCAAGTGTTTGCAGAGGAAAGGGCTGCCACAAAGGCCCTTAGGAAGGGTTAGACTCCCGATCTCTCAAGCCCCAAGGATGCAATGTTTCGTAATTGACTCTCAGACTTTGAAATCTAATGGAGTTTGTCCTGTGGGTTTTAGGAACTGTTTTGGTCCTGTTAACCCTGTTTTCCTTACTCTTTCTTCTTATGGCAGTGGGAATGTTTACCCTATGCCTGTCCTGCCTTTGTATATTGGAAGCAGATAACTTGTTCTGAGTTTCACAGATAGAGGGGAATTTTGTATTAGGACTGACCACATGTATAATTGATTTTGATGGAATCTTGTACTTAACTATTGTTACTGAAATGATTTAAGTTTCTGTGATGTTGTGGGATGAATGTATTTTGTATTTGGAAAGATAATATCATTTTGGGGTCCAGGGGGTGGAATGTGCCAGTTTGAATGTATTGTGTCCCCCAAACGCCATTATCTTTGATGTAGCCTTGTGGGGCAGATGCTTTTGTGCTGATTAGATTTGCTTGGAATGTGCCCCACCCAGCTGTGGGTGATGACTCTGATGAGATATTCCCATGGAGGCGTGGCCCCACGCATTCAGGGTCGGCCTTGGTCAGTGGAGCCACATAAATGAGCTGACTCAAAGAGAAGGAACTCAGTGCAGCTGTGAGTGATGTTTTGAAGAGGAGCAAGCTTGCTAGAGAGGAATGTCCTGGGAGAAAGCCATTTTGAAACCAGAACTTTGGAGCAGATGCCAGCCACGTGCCTTCCCAGCTAACAGAGGTTTTCCGGACGCCATTGGCCATCCTCCAGTGAAGGTACCTGATTACTGATGTGTTACCTTGGACACTTTATGGTCTTAAGACTGTAAATGTGTAGCCAAATAAACCCCCTTTTTATAAAAGCCAATCCATCTCTGGTGTTTTGCATTCTGTAGCATTAGCAAACTAGAATACATGGAAAAAAAATAAAGAATAAAACATTTAATAAGAGAAAGAGCAGTACATATAAAGATGAGGCTTCCATGATATTCCTCGAAAAGAAGAGAAATCAATGTATGAATCAGAATATATTGAGCCCTAAAATAAATATGTTCTCAAATACATTCACTAATATGACTTTTTAAAGATCAGATTGTATTCCTAAGCCCATGAAAATATAGTTATTTGACTAAATTCTAAATATACTTATTAGTTTGCAGAGATACCAGTTTATTGAAGTTGGATGAAAGTAACTGTCGGAAATAAAGCAATACCTGTAAGGCAATAAATGCTCACTTGGTTCTGGAGGAGAAAAGAATTTATTTATGATCTTGCAAGAAAGGGCACAGAGCCAAAAACATGGTGGGCTGGTGCATGAGAGGAAGAGAATGGTGATCTTTTAATCTCCTTTTCCTAATGCAAAAGTCCCTCCTGTTTCCTCATTGGCTAGGTACTACAGAGGTTACAGCCTATTGGAGAAAACTTACTAGCCCATCTTTGAGATTTTAATTTGTACAGCCTGTCTGAGAGAGCCAACTAGCACATTACTGAGATTTTCAATTGATCAGCCTATCCAAGAGAGTTCATTCTGTTTAAATTTTCTGCTGGGAGTACCCTCCTTTGATTTTACCTCATATCTCTTTACATTCCAGTAACCATGGTTACTTTTCCATATAAGGAGCTGGTGCAGATTCTCTCTTTTTTCCCTTTACCACAGGGCTTGTTTAAGCCGGTTCTGCCTCCATTTTCCCTATTCCATGCCTCACCTATTTTCAAGAATGTTTTGTTTAAATCTTAGTATTTGATACTACTTTTATAGTCAGTCCTTTCCTGTTCCCACAGAAGTTGTACATGTGCTTAGCAGGTGATGAATTCCAAGAAATTATTGTGAAACCACTTAGAGGAACTAAAGCATGATTTTGCAAAACTCTTTGTACCTTGATGTTTACTAAATGACATTAATTAACTAGCTGATTTTAAAGCACTTAAATTCAGACTCGCACTGGATAACTGCTACTGAAGCATTTGCTTCCAAATTGTGGAACTGGAATATATGAATTTATATACTTTCAGGAATATCTAATATGTTGCTCCTCATCAATGTCATTCTCAGCTTGTGGGTTTCCTCTGCTGAGGGACAAGGTAGGTTGAAAACAGATTTGAAAACTCAGCTTCTCTTTTAAATGTAACTTTATGTCATGTCTACTTTCCTGTGTCTGTAGTTTTGGCTGAATCAACTTGTAGAAATATTTTGTATTGTGAGATTCTAATAAAGTATATCTTCATGGGAAAATTATCTCTTATTCACATAAGGGGAAAATAAGCTGTGCTTTCTTTATTTTCCAGTTCCAATATAGGAAGAGCCATCCAATTCTGTTTATGGAGACATGTAAATATTCTAATAAAATCTAGAAAATATTTCACATTAAAAGCCCAATTCTGGAGTCAAAATTTTATGTAAGTCTTATTTCCATTACAGAGAAAGTCCTGGGAGTATGGATGGTTCCTTTATCTTCATTGTGGCCTTCATGGATTTTTATGTCAAAATACCAAATTGAATATTATAAACTTGTATGGTTTATTGTGCCAATTATACATTAAAAATCTATTAAAATTTATCATTAGCAATTAAATATTTAAGCAAAACTAGAAGTATGAAAAAAGGAGTATCTCCTTTAAGAAAAACTAGAATATATAGTCAATTTACAATGCAATGACAATAAATTTTAGTTACTTTACTCAGTTCCTTGACAAACATTGAAACAAATATAATTGCATATGATTTCTATTACTAAAATAATAAATTCTTCACTATATATTTTTAAAAGCCTGTCATTTAAAAAAAAAAACAGTACTCTCATATGCAAGTTATTATAAATTAAATGCCCACTTGGACTGAACCACTCTTATGCTCCTCCACAGATATTCCATTTTTCTATGTGATTTTAATCATGGAAATATTTCTAAACAATTTATACCTCATTTAACTCTAAAAATGACATCAACACATACCTTGGTGTTCTTCCTTATAGATTTTTCCCTCCTCTAAATCATTAATACAAGTGGAATACTGAAGCTAAATAAATAAATTTATCACTTTGTTTAGTAAACTAAAGTATAATTATTCATTAACTTAAGATATGATTTAAATATAGGCAATAATTGAAAATAATAGACAAGAACACAGTTAAAATCTTTTAAAAGATTCTTTTATGTTTAAGGAATATATATTTACTGTTTTTATTGAAATGATACAAAATCATGTAAAGGTAAAATTAAATTTCACATAAAGTTCAATTTCCTGTATCACATTTACAGCATCATATAAGTGAATATAAACTTATTTGATCATAGTTTTATTGATAAATGCTATATTTATGTAAAATAACAAAAATTAATGATAATATCCTGATTGTATAAAGATTCTAATTCAGAAATTTAAGTTTACACTGTATTATTTAGAACATTGAAATTCTTTCTTAGGAAACACTATGAAAAATAGGAACACATTTGAGCAAGAAGTCTACTAGATTGTCCTATGCTTTTATGTGGTACAAAACAGAGGTTTAATTGGCATAAGGAATTTGTGAACCTAGATAATAAATACCTAAAGCACAGTCAAAGACACTACTTCTTCACACTTTAGTGGTGAAAACAAATTATCATTAATTATTCTAGAAAATATTTACTGTGAATATTTTATCTGCCAACTCCTTCCATAAGTGTTGGAGATACAGTTGTCTATGAGAGACAGTGTCTCTTAATTCACAGATATAATGCCAAGAGGGAGACATTAAAAATACATAAATGACAAAAATAAAGAAAAGAGAAAATAAAGGTTTAGAATGATGTACATGATAATATAAAAATTATAAGAATTCAAGGAATGGAAGGAACATTTCATGAAAGATGGTTTTGGAAGTCGTCTCTAGTTTTTGACTTTAAGGTTAAGATCTGAAAAGAAAAGGCCAGATCCATGCAATAGCATTGCTGCATTAAAAGACATCTATTGTTTGATGAAAAACTAGGAAGCTACTTTGACTCATATTAAAAGCTGGGGTATGAAATTATTTTATTAAAGGCTGTATAAGCTCAATAGATATTATGAATTTTACTCCTAGTACAATGAGAAACAACTGGGAGGTTTTAAGCAGGGAAATCACACAAAATGCGAGTTTAGAACAAGACCACTACAGTGAAAAATAAAAGTCATTTTTGATACAGTAGTGTGGTCTATTATTGACATATTGCATTAGTGTGGTATCATTTTTTAAATTGAGTGCCATGAAATGGTATCTCATTGTGGTTTTGATTTACATTTCTCTTATGGCTAGTGATGTTGAGCATCTTTTCAGGTGCTCTCTGTCCATCTGTATATCTTCTTTGGAGCCATGCTTACCTAATTCTTTTGCCCATTCTTAAATTGAGTTGTCCTTTAGTGAGTAAGTTGAAGGAATTTTTATATATATATTCTGGGTTTTAAACCTTTATCAGATAGCTGGTTTCCAAAAATTTTCCCTTTTGTGGGTTGAAGTTTTAATTTCATGATAAAGTCCTTTGAAACACAAAGGTTTTTAAAAAATGTTGAGGTCCCATTTATCTATTCTTTATTTTGTTGTTTCAGTTTTGATGTAAAGTCTGAGAAACCGTTCCTACCACAAGGGCCTGAAGTTGCTACCTGATGTTTTCTTCTAGGAGTTTGATAGTTATGGAACTTATATTTTGGTCTTTGGTCCATTTTGAGTGATTTTTGTATTACGTGTGAGATAGGGGGCCCTCCTTCAATTCTTTTTCATTTTTACACATGATGATCCAGTTTTCCCATCATGATTTGTTGAAGAGATTATTAATTCCCAATTGAGTTGTCTTTCCCTTTGGCAAAAATCAGTTGGCCACATGTGTGGGGAATGATTTCTGAGCTCTCAATTAAATTCTATCATACTATATGTCTCTCCTTTTTCCAGTAACATGCTGTTCTGAAATTGTTGTTCATATTAAGTTTTAGGATTGGAAGTATGAGTCCTCAATTAATTCTTCTTTTCCAAGATGGCTGTGCCTATTCAGGGACCCTTACCCTTCCATATATTTTATGAATGGCTTTTCCATATCAACAAAGAAAGTTGTTGGAATTTTGATTAGGATTTCACTATGTCTGTAAATTGCTTTGGGAAGAGTTGACATCTTAACATTATTTAATCTCAGAATACATGAGCTTGGAATCCCTTCCATTTATTTATTTATTTTTTAAATGTAATTTTACTGTGATATTTTCACACACCACACAAACCACCCGAAGTATACAATCAGTGGCTCACAGTATCATCACATAGTTGTGCATTATTAACATGATCAATTATAAAACATTTTTATTACTCACAGAACTAAATAAAAAGAAAAAAGAAAACCAAAAATATCCCATGCCCCTTATCCTCCCCTATTACTGGCCCATAGTACTGGTGTGGTACAATTTAATTGTTGAGAGACTATTAAAATATTATTGTTAACTAAAGTCCATAGTTTGCAAGCAGTACATTTTTTCTGTATACACCTCTATAATTAAATCATTGTAATACTGTCATACATGTGTTCTAGTTCACGAAGGAGCATTTTTATATTTATGCAGTTAGCCATAATCATTGTCCACCACAAATTCCATGTGTCATGCATTCCCATGTGTTAACCTCCAATGTTCCTTCTGGTGACTTACATACTCTAAAATTCCCCTTTCTACCACATTCACACACCATTCAGTAGTGTTAATTATTTTCACCATAATGTGCTACAGGCACCTCTGCCCATTTCCAAATATTTAAGTTCAACCTAGTTAAACATTCTGCAATATTAAGCAGCCACTCCCCATTCTTTAACCTCACTCTGCATCCAGGTAACCTATACTCTAATTTTATGTCTATGAGTTTACATATTATAACTAGTTCATTTCAGTGAGATGGTGCAATATTTATCATTTTGTGTCTGAATTATTTCAATTAACATAATGTCCTCAAGGATCATCCATGTTTTCCCATGCTTCAGGACTTCATTCTTTCTTACTGCTGAATAATATTCCATTGTATGTATATGCCACATTTTGTATGTCCATTCATCAGTTGATGCACATGGGTTGTTTCCATCTTTTGGCAATTGTGAATAATGTCACTATGACACCAGTTTGCAGATAACTGCATCCCTGCTTTCAAATCTCCTAGATACATCCCAAGTAGTGGGATTGCCATGTCATAAGGCAACTCTATATTTAGCTTCCCAAGGTACCACCTAACTATCCTCCATAGCAACTGTACCACTTTACATTCCCACCAACAGTGAATGTGTTTCCATTTCTCCACATCTTCTACAACATGTGTAGGTTCCTGTTTGCTTAATAGTGACCATTCTAGTTGGTGTGAGATGATACTTATTGTTGTTTTGGATTTGCATTTCTTTGATGGCTACAGTGATGTTGAACGGCTTTTCAGGAGCTTTCTGGCCATCCATATATCTTTTTGGGGCAATGTTTATCCAAGATTTTTGCCCATTTAAAAAAATTTGGTTGGTTGTTTTTTTGTGATTATGTTGAAGGATTTCTTTATATGTACTGGATATTAAACCTTTATCAAATATGTGATTTTCATATATTTTCTCACATTGAGTCGGTTATGTTTTCACCCTTGTGACAAACACCTTTGAAACCCTGAAATATCTGATTTTGAGATTTCATGTTAATCTATTTTTTTATTCTTTCATTGCTTGTGCTTTGGCTGTAAAGTCTAAGACACTACCACTTATCAGTAGATCTTGAATCTGTTTCCCTAAATTTACTTCTAGGAGTTTAGTGGCACAGGTTATTATATTTAGGTCTTTGATCCATTTTGATTTAATTTTTATATAGTATGAGGTGGTGTTTCCCTTTCATTCTTTTGCTTATTGGCTGTCCAGTTCTCCCAACATCATTTATTGAAGAGACTGTTATGTCCAAGTTGAGAGGACTTGGGAGCCTTGTCAAAAAAGAATTATCCATAGGTGTGCGGGGCTATTTCTAAACTCTCAATTCAATTCCATTGATTTATATGTCTATCTTTATGCCATTCTCATGCTGTTTTGACCACTGTGGCTCCAGAATATGCTTGAAAGCCAGGAAGCATGAGTCAGCTCACTATATTCTTCTTTTGCAAGATGTTTTTGGCTACTCAAGGCCCCTAAACCCTCCAAATAAATTTGATAATTAGCTTTTCCATGTGTGCCAAATAGGTTGCTGGAATTTTAATTAGCATCACATTGAATCTATAGATTAATTTAGGTAAAACTGACATCTTAATGACATTTAGCCTTCTAATCCATCAGCACAGAATGTCTTTCCATTTATTCAGTTCTTCTTTGATTTCTTTAGCAATGTTTTATATATCTCTGTATACAAGATTTTTACAACCTTGTTTAAGTTTATTCCTAGATATTTGATTCTTTTAGTTGTCATTGTACATGGAGTTTTTTACTTCATTACCTCTTTTGATAGTTCATTACTACTGTATAGAAAAACCATTGATTTTTGCAGGTTGATCTTTTATCCCACCTCTTTGCTGAACTCATTTACTAGCTCAGGTAGCTGCTTTATGTTGTGTTTTTTTTTCCAGGATTCTCTAAATATAGGATCATGTCACCTGCAAGTAGGGAAGGTTTTACTACTACCTTTCCAGTTTGGATAACTTTTGTTTTTTTGTCTAGGTGCTCCAACAAGTTCTGCAGTTGATGTCGAAAATATATGGTTACAGTGGACATCTGCTGTTAATGTGCTGTTGGATTTGATTTGCTAGTATTTTGTTGAGGATTTTTGCATCAATATTCATTAGAGAATTTGGTTTGTAATTTTCTTTTCCTGCAGTATCTTATCTGGTTTTGGTATTAAGATCATGCTGGCTTCATAGAAGAGTTAGGTAGTGTACCATCCTCTTCAAATTTTGAAAGAGTTTGGGCAGAATTGTATTAATTCTTCTTAGAAAGATTGATAGAATTCACCTGTGAAGTCATCTTTTCTTGGGCTTTTCTTTTTTTGGAGGTTTTTGATAACTGATTCAATCTTTTCACTTACAATTAGTCTGTTGAGGTATTGTATTTCTTCTAGAGTCAGTGAGGTTGTTCATGTGTTTCTGTGAATTTGTCCATTTCATCTTGGTTGTCTAATTTGTTGGCATATCATTGTTCATTGTATCCTCCTATGATCATTTTTATTTCTGTGAGTCAATAGTAATGTCCCCCATTCATTTCTGATTTTATTTATTTGTGTTTTCTCCATTTTTGTCTTTCTCAGTCTATACTCATTTATATTCTAAAGTTACATACCAAAGAGTACAATTAAATGGTACTGGCATTTATAATGGCTCAAATGTTTACCTTTAATGGGGTCTTTATTTTTTATGCTGCTTTGAACCATTCTTTAGTGTCCTTTCCTTTCAGTCTGAAGAGCTCCCTTTAGCCTTGCTTGTAGAGAAGGTACAGTGCTGAAGAAATTCCTCAGCCCTTGTTTACCTGGGAATGTTTAATCTCTCTCTTGTTTTTGAAAGAATGTCTCACCAGAGATAAAATTGTTTGTTGATCCTTGTTTTCTTTCAGCACATTATGTATTTCAAGCCACTGCCTTCTTGCATCCGTGGTTTCTGATGAAAAATTGGCACTCAGTCTAATTGAGACTCCCTTGTACATAACACATTTTTCTCTTGCAGCTTTCAGAAATACTTCCTTGTCCTTTGCATTTGATACTTTGATCAATATAGGGCAGGGTATGTTTTCTTCATATTCATCCTGTTTGATTTTCTGTGTGCTTCTCAGATTGCATATTCACACCTTTTGCTAACTTTGGGAAGTACTGACTCATTATTTCTTTAACTATTCTGCTCCTTTCTCTTTCTTCATTTCTTTCATTATGTTACATAATGTGCATGCTTGATGTTGTCTCAGAACTCTCTTAGGCTATTTTCCCTTTTTATAATCCTTATTACATTTTGCTGCTCAGCCTGTTTCATTTCCGTTGTCTTGTCTCTGAGTTTGCTGAATCTGTCTTCTACTAGCTCCAATCAGCTGTTTCAAAACTCCAGAGAATTTTTCATTTCAGTTATTGTGGTCTTCAATTCCAGTGTTCCTCTTAGGTTTCTTGTTAAAATTTATATGACTTTACTAAGATTCTCATATTGGTCATTCTCATAATGCTTATTTGTTGTTCTCCTGAAATTGTATAGTTTTGTTTTGTTTTGGCTTTTTTTTTCTGTATTTTCCTTTATCTCTTTGAGCATATTGAAGATCATTTTTAAGAAATCTTTGTTTGGGATGCTCACATTCTGGTCTTCTTCATTGCCATTTTCTGGGTGTTTATCCTCTTCTTTTGGATGGGCCATCATTTTGTATTTCTTTGTTTGTCTTGTAATCTTGTTGCCCACTGTACATCTTAATATTTTTAAGTGTTAACTCTGGGATTCATTCCCTGAGGTGTCTCTTTCTTGATATCATAATAATCTAGAGATATGAGAGCAATTTTGTTGAATTTCAGCCATCCTAACAGGAAACTCCATCCAAGGTAATTGCAAACTACAGTGTCCTCCCTGTCTTTTCTGGACGTGTCTTGTGGGCTTGTGCTTAGTTGCTTTGTAGTTCCCTGTTTACAGGAGTTTGAATGGTCCCTCCATTTCCCACGAGACAGATCCTCTTCCAGTTGTTTAAAATAGGTAATCTTTGCCCCAGATATTTGCCTCTACAGTTTCTAACATTGCTTTTACTGTTTTCTCAAGCTCTTTTGCCTAGAGGGCAAATTCTGGGAGGGGTGGCATGCTGAAAATAATTTCCCAGGGCATACTTTCCCACCAGAACAAGGCCAGGGACCCACGATAGGAGTGTAGACTGGCTCCAAACAGCACAGGGCATGGGAGCAGGCAGGGCACCAGGTGCTACTTCCAGGGCTCCCCAAAGCTGCTCCCTTGATCTGTCCAGGCAATGAGCACGTGAACTTGTCCTTTGAAGTTCTAAGGAACAATAAAGTCTTTGTCTCCTCAGAGTTTTTCTTTCAAAACAACTCTAAGATTCATGTATTTTCATCATATCTCTTTTATATCTGAAAGGTCTGAGGTCAAAAACAGTTAAATTATATACCCCCTTAGGTTATTAAGGCATAAACGTCAGAGATAAAATTAAAGTCTATGTTATCTGTTAACGAAGTCCAAACTCTTAACCATCATTACACTGTGGTTTGCTCTTATATGCTGCAGTAGATGTCAAGCATTTGTGTTTCAAGTTGTAATTTTGTAATACTGGCTTTCAGAGTAGATTTTTAAAAATTTTAAAAGGCTGACATTTATTAACTCTTTCCACTGATGTATCATGATGGCATTCTGTGTTTGAATAACTCTCCTAAGAAGTGGCCTTTTGTTATATTTGCACTGAGAGGTTATTATAAATACTTGCTGAGCAGAATTGAAGCCACTAAATAGAGCTTTGCCTCAAAATATCAAATCTGTAGTACAGTGTAACCCAAGATTTCTTTAGTGGGATACTGTTGACTTGTGCATCATGGACAATCTGATGATGTTGACTTTTGTAATGAAATATTACACTCAAAGTATTTATCTTAGACCCATACTTCATTTTAATGTCACTATGGCAGAAATTTCTGCCCTGTTTATTGTTTAACATTATACAAAATCTTCAAATTCTTACCAATTCCTTAGTCTAATTTACCTGCAGAGAGAGGCAGACATCTTTTTAAGAGCCCCTTTGAGCAAAGCTCATTCTTTGAGTCAATAATGATAAATTAATATTTATAATCAGCATAGCAAATATGGTATACTCTGGAGGCACGAAGAAGGGGCTTCCATTCTTACCAGTAGATAGCTGTGGTTAGTGAAAACTCTTTAACAGCTGATGGTATGTCTTAAAGGCCATGAGTTGTCTCGATAATATGTCTTAAATGATAATATATCTTGGTGATATGACTTTAATGACTAAGAGAAGTCTTAAAAGAAAGCTGGGAATTTCTTAGATTGAAGATACGGAGGGGAATCACTGTAAGGGCACTAAGGCTTCAATGAGCATGGAGCTCTGCTGATACTTGTTCATTGTTCCTGCAGACCCCAGTGTAGGATGCAGGTCAGGGAGAAGAGAGTGATGGGTAAGCGGTAGGCTAGTACAAGGTTCTGAGTTTCTATATGCACCACACTGAAGAATTTAGATTTTGCTCACATTGCTATGAGAATCATTGAAAGATTTTAAGTGGAGCAATGAAGCAACTTGGTGAAGGTCTTAAGTTATGCAAGGATGGATTAGAAAGACAGGAGACCAGGACTAGCGAAAATAGTTTGTTGCCATAATACCAGAGAAACATATTTGAGAGAAGGTAGTGTCAAAGTCATAAAAGCAGGTCAGTTACTTTTCAGAGGTGTAATGAAAACGATTTAATTAATTTCCTCCACAAAGTGTTCAGTCAATAATTACTCTGTTATAGTTAAGTAGAAAACATATGATTTTTAACCTTACTTAGTGTAAATACTTATCACAATAAGTCTATATATATATACATATATATATTGAATTTTCTGTGTAAAGAATGTTACTGGCCACCATTTATTTTAAGAGGACTAACTGATCCCCCAAACCAAATAAAAATTGGCAACATAATTTTAAACAAAACTTAACTTCCTACAACAATGAATGGTAAGAGCAATAAATAAATCATTTATGAAGCATGAAAGTAAAACAGTACTTTTATTTTATATGGCTGGTTTATTACCTAGTGGAAAAAAAAATTGTGTTTTCATAGGCCTCTGTCTTGGTCACAGTCCTTCAGTTCGTTATCAAAATTTTGGAACTTACTCTTATTAGACATTTCCTGTAAGTTACAGATTAAAAATGGAATTGCTATAGCTCATAAGAGTGTTTATAACTAGAATGAGTGAGTTCAATATCAATGTTGAATGGTTTTTGAAGAGAGTGAAAGAGGAGATGCTGTATGCACTTGATTTGGATGGAGTCCAAGTCCTTTATGTAAAGGAATGTTATCTTTCTTTTCGAACTCATTTGTAATATATGATATCAATCATTTTAATTCTTATAGGTTTTTAAATACATAGTTTTATTTTTGTCTCTGAACCAGAGGATTAATTTTAATAGGAATCTACTCTTCAAGGATAAAGATAATATCTCTGAAAAATGAAGCATAGAATTTTATATCTTGAAGATCAATTTTGAGATTGTTATAAGCTCCTTGCTCTGAAGATAGAAAGAAAGAGGACCAGAAAGTTTCAGTAGCTAATTAAGTTGTTGGTTGATAGTCTAAAAGCACCTCTAGAGCAGAGCCAAATCTATAATAGGCCCCTAATTCCAGGCACACCCAATTCTCAAATAATTATATTGCCTCCTCTATAGCCCTTCTTTCAGCTTTAAAAAGTAATAGTAATATCAGATGAGGAAACCCTCAATTGACAATGGCATTAAATGAAAGAAAGTGGAGATTTTAATTAATTGCGGGTCTAACATGAATCAACAAATATATTGGTACTGGAAGAAGAAAAATCTAACTCTCTAGGTTTTCATAATGGAAGGATGTTATTCAGAGACAGAGTTAATCTCAACTGTGTTCTTTGCCCTCCAAAAATTATATCCAGAATATGGTGTTCTTCTTAGCAAGCCACTATTAAAAGAGATGGTTTCAAATGATCATGGCCTAGAAGTGAGAATAAAGTCAGTTGGTGGGTTTAAGAAATACTTTAAGAAGAATACCAAGAAGATACAGCTGTAGCATGGCAATTACTGTCTGAGATGTTTGCAACCATTCGTGAAAAGGACAGAGTAGGCGTGTAGTGTGGGCTCCGCAGGGTCCAGCAAGTTCCACCGCTGTTCGAGTGAGCTTCCGAGAGGGCGACTTCCAGAGACGCTGCTGTACTGTGGGGGGAAGAGGAGTCGACACCTTGAGAGTCCTTCTGAACATCAAACCACATGATTCATAATTACATGTATAAATCTTACTTCAGTTATCCTCCTAGAAATACTAGAGTTAATTTTGGAGATGAATTTAAAATTAAAAAAAAAAAAATTAGCTTGATCCCAAAACAGCTTCTATAAGAACATTTCCTCCTGAACAAACTTCACTTTCAGGCACTGTTAACAAAATATTTTAAGAAAGATATTAAAAACCAGACAATAACAACCCATATTAGCTCTGAGTTAGGCCGAGGGTATGTGGTCCCGCTGTATTCCTTCGTGGTATTTATGGAGACTAAACAAAGGAAGGCATTCATCCCCGCCTCTGACAGTGCCCTCCACCAAATGCTTCACTTCCACAGTTCCTCTGAAATAATCATGGTTAATTTATCATCCAATTATTAAACCCAATCATCCAATCATAACTTATTAAACACTTACATGAAATCAGGCCTTTCCTCTGTGTTGAAGGTAAAATTGAGAATTAAACTCTCATTCTAGCCTTCAGTGCATTCAAAGTAAGACTTCAAGTGCTCAGTTTTATGTGGTCTTATGTCTCAGTGTAGTGTGTCCTCTTCATCTAAGTCATCTGATTATTCTAACTATTTTTCATGTCACAGCTGTCCAGTCATACCTCCTACTTAGTGCATATTTGTTTTCACAATGGGAAATCTCTCTGTTTTACTAGAAATGTTACAAGTCCCATACTTGTTATCTTGAATGCTTCACTCACACTCACATACCAGTATACTTTTACAATAGATTTTCTTTCTTTCTTTCTTTCTTTTATATTTTTTTACCATTTCTCAGTTACAAGTTCACACCAACTTAAAAATTCAAGCCTGTTTTTTAGAGTCCTGCTTTATTTGGGGCAGGAGAAGCCAAGCAAAGGAACTGGGAAAGGGCAATCTCTTTTGCAAGAAAGTTTATTACAAGTAGATATATAAAAAGATTCACCCCAAATTAGGTGAACACATACCCTCTTTTAAAACATGCTTCGTTTGAAAAAAAAAATTTTGCACCTACTGGATATAGGGAAGTTGCTAATTAATAAAGAATTTCCAATCTCTATACTTCATCTAATGCATCACAAATGTTTCTGTTTCTTTTCCTACTACACGCAAGGGTCTACCTACTGACATATGATGAATTCCAAATTTATGTGACTGATTTTCTCTGAAATCATGTAACTCAAAAATCACTTTTTTGCTTAAAAATTTATAAGAATTTTTGTAACTAATGATAAAACATAAATTAAATATAATAATCAAATGTAAAGTACTTAAACTTTCTTTCATTTATAAAATGAATTGTAGTTGTCAAGGTACAATTTTACCTGTCAATTATACTTGTCAATTGAGGGTGAACTACCAAAACTTTGGTTTCTGTGTCCAACGTAGAATGGTCTCTAACAGCTTATCATTTACAGGAATAATGAAAGATACAGAACCTGCTAAGTTGAAGTCACTTTTCATCCAATCTATCTTTTGCCTGTACAGACTAATTTTTCTATTGATTCAAATCAGATAGTGATAACCTTGAGTTATTATTTTTCCTTCAAATGACTAGTCGCCATTTTTAATAGAAGAAAATCTATGGCTCCACACATTTGGATGGTCTCAAATGCCATTGTTTTGAACAGAGGTACACATCCTTGGTAAAATTTTAATAGTATCTTTTATTTAAATGGAGAATACACAAATAGGGAATTGTCGTTGTCAAGATGGTAGACATTGAATCATGTAACCTACTGGACATGTTCAAGTGTTAACCCACAGTCCTCTGGGTGTGGGATCCTTTATAAATAGGCTCTCCAAAGACCCTATGAAGATGAGGCCAAATAGAATCAGGGAGGGAACTTAATTCATATGAATGATGCCCTTAAAAACAGAGAAAACTTGGATTCAGCCAATTAGTAGAAGCCAGAAAAGGAGACAGATATTCCATGTGTCAGAAGTTGAGATGCATCTACTAGCCAAAGAGTGCCAAGGGTTGCCTTCAAGTCACCACCAGAAAGCCATAGATATTGCAAAGGCTGTGGCCTGCTGGTATATTGATTTTGGACTTCTAGCTTTCCAAACTGTGAGACAATAAATTTCTGTTGTTAAACTAACCAGTCTGTGATAATTGATGCAGCAGCCCTGAAAGCTAAGACAAAAAGTATTTATGTCCAGAGCTTGAGAGTGATCAGCATAAGTCATTCTATTCCTCATTACCTTAGCAAAATTTTCCCAATATCAGTTTGCCAGTCTCTTATTTAAGCCCTTCTTATTTATATCTCATAGCTTTGGACTTCAACAGCTGTTGTAAAACTTGGGTATAACATGGAGTAAAATCTTAGTAAAGATATACTACTGGACTGAAATGGGTATATGAAAGATAATAGGCATAGCAGAATGAAATGATTAAAAAGACAAAATACAGATGAACAGATTTAAAGCTCATTTGAGGTTAGAGCCAATTAATTCTTAGCATCAAACACTGAAAATATATTTTAATTAAAAGCTGTGTTTAGATATCCACATATTATTTTTAATAAACTTATTACCAGTATAGAGATAATATCCTATTAGAAATAAAGGTGAACTACCAAAACTTACACAGTATGGCACCAATATAGACGGTTATGTGACTTTTCTACAACAATACTTAAGAGGCATAGTATGTTTTAAGTTTTATTTTAATAACACACATGCAACTGAAAATTTCCCATTTTAGCCACTTTCAAGTATACAATTCAGAGACATTAATTTGCTCCCAATATTGTGCTTTACCACTTTATGCCCACAAATGTTGATGATGATGTGGAGAAATTTGGGTTCTTATACATTGTTGGTGGGATTATAAATGGTGTAATGAGTTTGTTGACTCCTCAGAAAGTTGAACATATAATTACCTTATGACATGGGAATCCCACTTCTTAATGTACACTCCAAAGAATTGAAAGCAGGGACTTGAACAGATATTTGTGTACCAATGTTCATAGCACCATTACGCAAATAGACAAAAGGTGGAGGCATGGTATGTTTTTAATGAACTTTGTTAATTATGATGTCCTAGGTTAGGGGGTGTCAAACTGTAGCTCTCATTAAATCAAAGCTGTTGTCTTTTCTTTGTTTGTAAAGTTTTAATGGAACACACCCATGCCTATTTGTTTGCATGTTGATTGTGTATGTATTCACATGACAAAAACAGAGTTGAGTTGTGTATGGGAGATCTTCTATCTGGCCCTTTACAGAAAAGCTTTTCTAATCTCTGGACTCAGTTATTAAGAGTTACAGTAAAAAAATAAAAAAGATTCCCCCAAATCTCCATAGCCTAATAAATCACAGTTTAATTTTTGTTTTTGCTTCATTTCCAATGTAGTTCAAATGGGTACTCTGGTCATGAATTTAATTCTAAGACTCTAATTCTAAAACATCATCTCTCTATGTGCTTCCTTCTAACTGCTCTGTGGACAGGAGAATATAGAGTTTCACACAATGACTTTTAAACTTCTTTACTAAAGTGATACATATTAATTCATATTTTCTTCAGATGGCCATGTCCAATTCAAAGAGGTGGGCAATTTGACCACGTGTCTGGAAGGAAGAAAACTCAACTGTTTGTAAACAGATCTTATGGCAGCTACTGAAATAAGGAGGTTGTAGAGAGGCGAAGAGATAGGTGAAGGGATATATTATGAGGTGATTGACAGATATGGAATATCATTATGTGTGGATGGCATTGGAGAAAGAAATCAAGAGGATATAATTTATCAGATAAAAAATAGAGGAGAAGCATATGAGTGATAGAACAGGAAGGATATGAGACTGTACTGATTTTCATGTCAATATCTGTACTACTAAGGACAAACAAATGACATGAACTTCTTCATGTTCATGTACTTGATTATTTTCAGTGGGTATATCCTGTTTCTTTTCAGAAGTAACATGTGATCCTCCTCATGTTGCAAATGGTTTCTTCACACCTGAAAGGACTATACACAGAAGTGAAGATAAAATCACCTACCACTGTAAAACTGGCTTTTATCCTTCAACCCAGGGAAATACAGCAATATGTACTGGCAGTGGCTGGGTACCTGTTCCAAGATGTGCTTGTAAGTTCCGTTTTCCTACTTTTTAATTCTGAAATAACTTTCCTTAAATACAAAAGTATGCTTATTATTGCATATGTAAAAATAGAGCCTTTGTAGCTATTCTTTGCTTTTCAAATCAAAAACTCATTTTTATATACTAAACACTCTTTTGTTTCAACACTCAAAAACACATGTGTGTGAATATGTATTTCTCTAAAAATACAATTCCCCAAATATATGAATTATAAGATTGTGTAAGAATAGTGCAATCTAGCAGATGTGTATTAGTTATTTATTGCTATATAATAAATTTTCCCCAAAAACCATGTGGCTTAAAACAACAAACTTTATTTATCTCACAGTTTCTATGGATCACAAATTTGAGAGTGATTTAGGTGAGTTGTCCAGAGTCAGTCTCCCCTTTGTGTTTGCAGTGAGAATGTTGGCCCAGGCTGCAGACATCTAGCGGCTTGACTGGGCTGGGAGATCCACTTCCAAGATGGCTCACGCATATGGCTTTAGGCAGGAGGCCGCAGTTCCTTGCCGCGTGAATCTTTCCACAGGTTGCTTGAATGACAACTAAGTTTTCCCAGAGCTAGTGATTCCAGAGGAGGAAGCCTCAATATCTGTTATGATCTAGACACACACTATCACTTCAGCCAGATCTGTTCTTTAAAAGTGAGTCACTCTGTCCAGCTCACAATCAAAGGGAGGGGAATGAGTCTCCACTTTTTGGAGGAATGAGTGTTGAAGAAATTGCATAATTTTTAAAAACCCTTACATATAGCAAAATGCCATACAGTTCAACAGAGTATTAGATTTATGGGGATGCTTGCATTGTCCATTTTCCAAATTTTTTCTGTCTCTACAATCATACTCCTTTCCTGTCTATATCACAGGACATTGTAAAGCTGTACCACATTTAAACTGGATATCCATGAAAGAAAATTTAATGAATCAAATTATAGGCCAATGAACTCAATGTTAACTCCAAGCACAATACCAGAACAAATTATGAAAAGCATGATTTGATAAGAGAGAAAGCTATTATCACTGTGAACCTTATTTCCATATACATATGAAATACAAGGAAAATATTTAATAAATTTTTGGTTGGTTTAGGAAAATGGTAGGTGAGGGGCATAAGTCAGTGCAATTATAACTGGGCCTCAGTATATTATGCCAGAGGGAACTTTTGGAATTCCTGGAACACAATAGAGATAATGATTTGTTAGATGGCTTATCAGATAGTTTGCAATTTTATTAAACAACCCAGTCTGAAGAACAGATGAAAGACTATATTCTTGAGCCTATTACTCATTGTTGTCATTGAAGAGTTTAATGGTTTAGGAGAAATGCAGTACAAATACACAACTGGAATGATACAGGGGATGATAATAGTGAATCTGCAATACGACAGATCTGTCAATCAAAGAAAGTGTTATATAATGGACTGAATCCAATAAGATGAAATTTAACAGTGATAGGTTGAAAAAAAAATCTACTGTACTAGTACAAGCTAATTAGCAACATCTTTCAAATCAGTCAATATTTTAATCAATTTTGAGACCAGTTTGAGTCAACATTATGATGGAACCACCATAACTGCTAAAGAAAATACAACCTGCATTGATAGAAGTACAGCAGGTGAAAGAAGGCTGTTCTTAGCCCTGCCAATCTCAAAGCTAACAGATCATAGGTGTTACATTATATTTGCTTTAGGGAGCTACCTTGTAAAAGAGCTAAAGGTAGACTCATACTCAAATAAGGGAGAGAATAGTAAAGGTGCACAGGCCTGTGATAAAAATGATACATGCTTTTCATTATGTCTCTTTTTTGTACCTTTTGGAAAGAAATGATATTAGGCTATTTTGTTTCATTCATATTCTATGAATTATCAAAATGAAGTATATAAACACACTTGTCCTGAGGTCAGACCACCAAGTCTCAATCAATCTATGCTCTACAATATAATGGGCAATTTGAGTTTTTCAGAATCAGTTCTTACAGTCCCCAAAACTCAAGCTTGTGCAAGGTGGAATTATTGCTATCACTAACTGGTATGCCTTGAGATATCATTAGGGCATTTGCAAAACCAGGAGGTAAAAAGAAAATATTATAAATCACCAAAAAGTGGGAATGGAAAAAAAAATAACTAGCAGTTTACTTAAAAGAAATGATATTCAGATGATCATTTTAACCTGCAATATATTGGAAGCTAAAAAAGTGGGTAAAATGTATCAAGTATGAGAGAAATGGACAGTAGAGATGTAGACTAAGATTTTATAACTACAGAAGGTATGATTTACACATCTTGGGTAAAGAAAGACATTTAGGATAAGCAAGAATGAAAAATGTATCATCCTCATAACACACTGGAAGAAACTACTTGAGAAAATTTCTAATGCGGCAAAAAAGAGACCTCATCAGTGATTGCAAGACAGAAAGATGAAGATTATGAGGAGCAGTTGCTGCAAAATTGTGTGTGTGCATTGGAATATTTTTTTAACTTGTTACATGAGGCTTCTTGAAATAGAAGTGTCATGTTTCATGGAAAAAATAATACTAATCTGGAATTAAAAATATCAATGTGTCTCTAAAACATCCCAAGAAAAGTGCAAAATTTCTGAAAAAATGAGATATAAACCTGTCAATAGACAATATAGCACCTAAACATTTCAGTCAAAACTATTTCAAATGTTAGAATAATTTTAAAAAGTATGATTATATGGTACCACATGAAAATAAATATTATGTAAGACACATTAGAAAGCATTTCATTCACCAGCTACAATTAGAAGTCAGTAAGCAGTTCCCCATAAACTTAATTATTTAGTTATTAAGAAATATTCCTAGTCCACTTTTTTTTATTTAAGAAATTTTATTTTGAAATAAATTCAAACTTACAGGAACAGTTGCAAAAACAGTAGAAACCCCATACATAGAACTCCAGCGTACCCCGACCCCCCTCCCTTGTTACCCCAGTCCACCACCTTTAACATCCTGTCACATCACTATTTCTTTCTTTCCTTCCCTCCCTCCCTCCCTAACTATCATCCATCATCTATTGCTCTGTCCTCTGAACATATGAGAGCAAGCTGCACACACCTCTGAATGAACAAACACTATAATTCACATATACTTTTCCCATGCACAAGAATATTCTTGTCCCATTAAGCACAGCTAAGAAGTTCAATAAATTCAACATTGATACAAAGCTTACATTGTATATTTCCTTTTTTTTTCCCTTATGTCCCATCTGTGTCCCTTTCAGCCTCCCCTCCTCCATCCTCAGATTCCATTCAGAATCATCCTTGGCATTTAATTGTCATCTATTTAGACTGTCATTTTTTTTTTTAATTGTGGAAACATATAGGCAGCCTAAATCTTCCCATTCCACCCCCTCCCTAGCATTCCATTAGTGGGATTAATCACATTTAGAATGTTGCAATGCTATCACCTTCCCACCATCCATTTCTAGAAGTTTCCCTTCACCCCAAACAGAAACCCTACACTCATTTCTTAACTCCCCATTGCCCCTTCCCCCACTTCTCATAACTGATACTCTACTTTTCATCTCTGTGGTCATATTCTCTGATACTTTCTTTATGTTTAGCATGAGGCTTAAATTTAATATCTTAAATCTATAACAATGTTGTTTTTCTTTGTTAATCTTGTTTTTCTTTCATACCAACTTAACTTCAATAGGACACATAAACTATGTTCCTTTACTCCCTCATTCCCCCACCTTTATGTAGTTCTCAAAAATTACATATTTTACATTGAGTCCAAAATCACTGATTAATCATTACAGTTTATGTATTTTAGATACTGCAGGAAGTAAATAGTGGAGTTACAAATAAAAAATACGGTAGTATTGGTATTTATATTTACCATGTGATCTTTACTGATAATCTTTATTTCTTCATGTAGTTTCAGTCAATTGTTTCATGTCCCTTCTTTTCAACCTTCTCAATTCCCTTTAGCTTTTCTTATAGGACTGATCTACTGGTGGTGAAGACCCTCAGCTTTTGATTATCCAGGAATGTTTTCATTTCCCCCTCATTTTTATCCTCCAGGTGTTTGTGATTTCTCCAAGTCTCTAATGGTTATTGACTTCTATTTGAATTCCATTGTGGTCAGAGAATGTGCTTTGAATAAATTCATTTTTTTTAAAAATTTATTGAGGCTTGTTTTTATGTCCCAGCATATGGTCCATTCTGAAGAAAGTTCCATGATCACTAGAGAAGAATGTGTGTCCTGGTGTCCTGGGATGTAAAGTTCTGCATATGTCTGTTTAAATTCTCTATATCTCTCCCTCCTTTCTTTGTTTCTCTGTTGGTAGTGCTCCCTTTAGTATCTGAAGTAGGGCAGGTCTTTTATTAGGAAAATCTCTCAGCATTTGTTTGTCTGTGAAAAATTTAAGCTCTCCCTCAAATTTGAAGGAGAGTTTTGCTGGATAAAGTATTCTTGCTTGGAAATTTTTCTCTCTCAGAATTTTAAATATGTCATGCCACTGCCTTCTCGCCTCCATGGTAGCTGCTGAGTAGTCACTACTTAGTCTTATGTTGTTTCCTTTGTATGCAGTGAATTGCTTTTCTCTTGCTGCTTTCAGAACTTACTGCTTTTCTTCAGTATTTGACAGTCTGATCAGAATATGTCTTGGAGTGGGTTTATTTGGATTTACTCTATTTGGAGTTGGCTGGGCATTTATGCTTTGTGTTTTTATATTGTGTAGAAGGTTTGGGAGGTTGTCCCCAACAATGTCTTTGAATATTCTTTCTAGACCTTTACCCTTCTCTTCCCCTTCTGGGACACCAATGAGTCTTAAACTAGGACATTTTATTTTATCTATCATATCCCTGAGATCCATTTCAAATTTTTTCTCCATTCTTTCTTTTGTTCTTTCATTTTCTGTTCTGTGGTCCTCAAGGAGGCTGACTTGTTCTTCAGCTTCCTCTAATCTTGTATTATGAGTATCCAGAGTCTTTTTAATTTGACCTACAGTTTCTTTTATTTCCACAAGATCTTCTATTTTTTATTTACTCTTGCAATTTCTTCTTTGTGCTCCTCTAGGTTCTTCTTTATGTCCTTTATATCCTGTGCCATACTCTTCTTCATGTCCTTTATATCCTATGCAATGCTCTTGTTGCTTGTCTGTAGTTCCTTGATTAATTTTGCCAAATACTGTGTGACTTCTGATCTTTTAATTTGCGTGTTTGGGTTTGAGTTCTCCATATCGTCTGGTTTTACAATATGCTTTAAGATTTTCTGTTATTTTTGGCCTCTTGGCATTTGCTTTACTTGATCCCTAATTTATCAGAACTGCAGCTTGGTGGCATACACTTTCTCTAACTAACCAGCAGATGGTGTCTGTGAGTCACCTATTCCCCTCAAGTCAGTTCTCCCCAAATTTGTCTTTGTGGTGTGTGGGGGTCTGATTCTTGTGGGGTCCAATTGGTGCACCAAGTTTGGGTGTGTTGTTGGTGCTGTCTGCCCTGAATGTGGGGCATGTGTCTTAGTGGTTAGGGAGGCAGGGGAGCTTTAATAATCAAACCTCCCAGGTGTTCCTGGAGATTTAAGGCTGTTGCAGGAGCCTAAGCCTTCATTTCAGTCTTTCCACAGATTGTCTCTGCCCTGAGCCAGAACTCCTTGGTTTTCACCTAGGGTCCCTGGGGTTTCCAAGTGGGTCCCCCTTCCCAGCTGTGCTCTTCCAGGACCTCTGCTGAGGGAGGGCTGTGCCATGTCACAAGTGTGCGCCAGCCTCCAGGGAAGCCCTAGGTCACCAGGCCATGCAGGGGCATTCCCAGCCCGCTTCAAAGATGGTTGAATGGGACAGGTTAACTTCCCCCTTTTCACACAGCTCCACTCTCCCAGCTACGGGACAATCATCTGTGGGTGCACTAAAGGCCACTGTCCATGGCCAATATTGTGGCATGTGTTTAGTGCTGTGGGAAAGACTCCCTGTTGCACTGGGTTTCTTGGCATGGCTCTGGGCTGTGGGTCTGGCCCCGGGCAGGAGCGTCCCTTGCCTGCTGAGGGAATGGCTGCAAGGAATGCATTTTTTTTCTCCTTTTCGCTCCCCTCTGCTCCCCTGGTCTCGAGACAATCAGCAGCGGGTGTGGGAAGGGGTATCCTCCATGCCAGACACCGAGGTATTAGCCCAGCCCGCTCCCACCGTGCTTCAGTGCACAGCTCTCCCCATCATATCTGTAGCTGCTCCCGGGCTTTCTTTTTTTTTTAAAGAACTAGTCCATCTCCAAATGTCAGCCCACTGTTTCCCCACACTGCAGTGCGGCCGCTGGACTTTCAGCTGGCTTACTCACTCATTTCAGAATGCAGACTCCTGGTTTCACCAAATGCACTTTACCTGTGGATTTAGCAGACCTTGTCTGGCTTGTGCTATGGTGGAAGTGGTGTTCTGGGTCACTGTCGGGTTTTTATCCTGTATTTTTCATGGAGGTGTTTTTTTGCCCTGTCTCACCTAGCCGCCATCTTAGGTTCTCCTGGTCCACTTTTGTTGGTTAAAGAATTAGGAAAGGAAGATTGGCCTGGACGAATATGTGCAAGACACAAATAAGAATTTTTTTCTATGTAATGTAATCAAAGGAGTTTTTTTTTGCTTCTCTATATTTCTTAAATTGTCTACAAGACTAGAAAAATAAACTAAGGTTATTAATATGTCTCTCCCTTCCTCCCTCTTCTCTCTCTCACTCTGTCTCTCCCTTTCCTCTCCCCTAAATCTGAGTTGGGCTTGAAAGGAAAGAATCCTTTTCATGAAAGGTGACGAAAAAGAAAGACGGCAGAAGTCAGGTTGGCTGAGGGGTAAAATCTGCATCTTCATCCCTCAACAGGATGTTGACTTATCAACCAGGGCTGGCTGGAGATACATGTACTCAAGGAAAATACATTAAATAGGTCTGTGCAGTTTTCTTGTTGGACGGTCCTCACACAAGTTTATGCCTCATGTGACCCAAAAGGTATAACTTCATTTTCTTTACCAATGACCCCTCCAGGTACATCAGTGGTAAGAATTTGATAAATTTCCTTGTCTTGATTCCCTAATGCAAGGGGTGCAATTATGGTACAAAGAGTATAATTCAGCAATGAAAAAAATAAAAATCCAATTTGAATGCTTATTATGGTAAAATATTTCTGTTTGTATTTTTGTATTCCAAGTGAAACCCTGTGATTTTCCACATATAAAACATGGATATCTATATAATGAAGGCTATTATAGACCATACTTTCCAGTATATATAGGAAAATATTACTATTACTACTGTGATCAGAATTTTTTGACTCCTACACGACGCAACGGTGGTTACATTACATGCACAAAAGAAGGATGGTCACCAGCAGTACCATGCCGCCGTAAGTCAGTATCTTTAAAATTATACGTGTGCACATCATTCAGAGATGGTGAGGGAATAGCACAGAATTTGGATGGGTATGCATTCTCGTTTAAACATTGTAAAGGGAATTGTTTCATATGTTTTTATTAAAGAAGTTGTCAGTTTACAGAAAAATCATGCAGAATTTACAGAGTTCCCATAAATCCTGCCTAACACCCAGCGTTACTATGATTAACATTCTGCATTAGTGTGGAGCCTTTGTTGCAACTCATGAAGAATAGTATTGTAACTACGCTATGAACTGTACCCATAGTTTACATTAGGGTTCACTGCATTGTAAAGGCCTGTGTTTTTTTAAATTTATTACACTAACATACATACAACATAAAATTTCCAATTTCATTATTTATTATTATTATTATTATTATTTATTATCTTGAGCAAAATTCTGTGTGTTACATTTTTCATTTTTCTTTTTTATTGTTTTTAGGACAATGCTATTTCTACTCTATTGAAAATGGACGTGCTTCAAATGAAAGCTACACATATTTAGAGAATGAATTCATAAATGTTGTGTGCAATCCTGGCTACAGTCTTCCAAATGAACAGACCAAAATTACATGTACAGAGAATGACTGGTCTCCTACTCCCAGATGCATCCGTGTCAGTAAGTGACTGCTCTGAGATCTCCAGATGTTATTATTTCATAAGACTCATATATATTAACTGCAGCAACATGCTTATTTTAATTTCTTCTTGTCCTGCCAATAGAACATATTTTGTGTTTTTTTCTATGCATACAAGTATATACACAAATTTCTTGATAAAATGTAGGAAAATAAATCTATCTAAAAATATTATTGAAGAATACAGAAAAGGAATTTTGAAAACAATATTTGTTGGTTAAGTCCCATGAAATATTTGCAACAAAACCACTAAATCTGTTGACTCAGAATGATTACAAATTTAAATAGAAAATAAATCCAATGCTAACTAAAAATGTCATTCATATTTAAGTAGCTATTCCACATAAATTTTTAAGTGATGTTGCTTCTCTGTGTTTCTCAAAGATGTATAACTTGGAACACATTTTCTGAGACATTGTGTATGTCCTAAATTACAAGGTGATTCCCAGTTGTTTTCCACTGGGCATGGAACAATATGCATTCATATCAACAGTCCATTGTTTTACATCCTTGCTAATGATTAGTGATGTTGTATTTTAGTGTTTACACTTTGAGTAGTTGTAAAATGTTGTAGCATTATAATGTAATTTGAATTCCTTTTTTTAAATTTGGCTATGCATGTACTCATATACTTATTGGTGATTACTTTTTCTAATCTATACAATGGAAATTGATGGTTTTCTAGATTTATATTTTGTGTATTTTTGTATTGATTTATTGGGATTCTTAGTATATTTTGAATATAAATTTCAGCTATAGCTATTGCCAAGTATTTTCTCCTTTTCTATGGCTTGTGTTTTTCTTTTCTTTAAGAAAATCTTAGTGAACACAGTTTATTTTTTCCTACAATCAAAGTGATCAACCTGGTTCGTTAATATTTATCGTGTCTTCTTCAAGGACATAGAGATAATGAAGTATTTTATTCTAAAAACTTTTGACATTTTGCCTTCCCTGTTATAGATTTAATCCATTTCAAGTTCTTTTTTATACATGCTATTTATCAGGTTTCCTCTTCAGACAAAATGGAAATCCAACATTTCCCCAGTTATCTGTAAATGCACCTGAGCATATATCATAAGCATATGTAATGACTATTAATCTGAATCCTCTATTGTGTTCCACAGTAAGTAGTTTTTATATCAGTGTTCCAGTACCACACTGTGTTAACTACTTTAGATTTATAATATGTCTGGACATCTAGTGCAAACCTTTCAACCTATTTTTTTCTACTTAGCATGCCGCATCTTCAAAGTGATGGTTTCAAGTTATCATGGCCTAGAAGTGAAAATATAGTCAGTTCACAGGTTTCAGAAATACTGTTTTGCAGTTGAAAAGCAGAGTATATTTTTGCTCCCAGTTACACAATTATATTAAAATATTGGAACAGAAGTATTTTTTTTGCATTGAATACCTACGCCAATTGCTTGTTCTGCAACTTTTCTTTAAACAACATTTGTGGATCTTCAGTTGTGAAAGTCCAGAGGTTAACTGAAGCCAAGTGAACAATGTACCACCAACTATTTCAGAATCGTAGAACATCAATGCCGCACCCACACCCCCACCATGCAAAAAATAAAAGCAAAGAAAAGTATTTCCCTGACACCCCACAGAGGCTGCTTAGCTCCTGGCAAGACATGCAAATCATATTTGCTAAAAAAAAATACATCCCTGCAAACCAAAAAGATACTGCTGTAGCATGGTAATGACTGTCTGAGATGTTTGCAAACATTCATGAAAAGGACTGACCATTTAATGTGGAATTCTGCAGTGAGTGAAGCAAGTTGCTGTGTTTTTCTACATGGAATCAGAAGTTGAGTGACATAAGAGGTGACTTCTGCAGATATTGCCATACTGTGGAAGGAAGAAGAGGTGACCACTGAAAAGCCCTGATTTATAATTTATTGTTTAAACCTTACTTAACTAGTTATCTTCTTTTACAAAAACTAGGGTTAATTTTTGAGTTGATTTTATAATTAAAAAAAAAATGTGACTTGAGCTTGAAAGCAGCTCCTTGAAAAACCTATCCTGAACAATTCAGTGGCCTCCACTTTCAGGCAGTGTTGAGAAAATATTTTTAGAAAGAGATTAAGTTTAACTAGACAATGATAACTCACATTATCTTGCATTAGGTTGAGTGTATGTGGAGTCCCACTACATTCTTCATTGTATTTATGGCTACTAAATAAAGGAAGGCATTTATACATGCCTGTAACAGTAGCCGCCACCATTTGTTTTACTTCCAGAGTTCCTCATAAATAATTAGATAGTTAATTTATTATCCAATCGTTTAAATACAACTTATTAGCACATATTTGAAACCAGGCCTTTTTTCTCTGTGTTGAAGATAAACTTAAGAATAAACCCTCATTCTTTCTGTGAATTCAAAGTAAGACTTTAGTCACTGGGAGAATATATATCTCAGTGTAAAATGACTTCTTCATGGAAGTGTCCAATTATTCTAATTATTTTTTTTCTCAGTCACAGCTCCCCAGTTAAAACTCTTGCTTAGAATATATTTGTTTTCACAGTGGGAAATCTTTCTGTTCTAGAAATGTTTTAATTCCCAGACATACTTGTCTTGAACATTTCACTCATTCACACACACACACACAGACACACACACACACACACACAACACTATACATTTACAAAACATTTTCCTTTTCTTTTATCATTTCTCAGTCACAGGTATAAGTCACAACCTAAAATTCAAGACTGCTTTTGGCCTGCTTTCTTTAGGGAAGCAGAGGCCAGGAAGAGGCACTGGGATTGGGCACTCTGTTTTACAAGATAGTTTATTAAAGATCAATATAAAAAAAGATTCACCCCAAATTATGTAAATACATACTCTCTTTTTTTTTTTTTTTTTTTTTCATAAAGTGGTTTTATTTAGATTCCAAACAAACCAAAGCAGACATACTCTCTTTTAAGACATGCTTGATTTTTTGAAATAAGTTTCACATTAACTAGATTTAGAGATGTTGCTTATTAGTAAAGGAGTTCTACTCTCTGTACTTCAGTGAATGTATCACAAATGCTTCCATTTATTTTCTTGGTACAATGCAAGGGTATACCTGCTGGTGTAAGATGAACTCCAAATTTATGCAGCTGATTTTCTCTGAAATCATGTAACTCAAAACTCTTTATGTTGTCTCCAAATCTATAAGAAATGTTGAAACTAAATAGTAAAGCAAAATTTAAAATAAAACAGCCAAGCATAAAATAATTAAGCTTTCTTTCATTTGCTTGATGAATTGTACCTGGGGTGCAATTGTACCTCTCAGTGTTACTGAGCAAGAGGTCCTGCCTGACATGCACAGAGGCCGTATTATGCCATCAAGATTTTAAGAAAAGAAAGAATTTTATTGTGAGGTTGACTGGCAAGAAGACAGGAGGCAGGGCTCAAATCTGTCTCCCTGATCTGAAAGTTAAGGGAAATTTTATGGGAATGGGAAGTGAGAGGTGAGGACAGAAGTAGGAAGGTTTGACTTGGCATAGTATAATTGGTTAATTATAGAGTCATCCATATGTGGTACAGTGGATTTTAGACTGGACCTTCCTTATTGAAGGACAACTCACATTTGACTTGTTTCTGATGTCTCCTTGTCTTCATAATCTTGGTTTCAAGGGAGTGACCTTTGTTCTCAGTGTTTCAAAGGTCATCTGAAGTATAAGAGTCCCTCTTGCTGTGCATGCTTGGATAAGCATGGATACCTGGGATAAGCCTGGATATCCTGGGAAGCAAGCTCAGAAAAGGTTTTAGTTACGAGAGAAGAGATCCTGTTAAACAGGTTTAGATCTGGTCGATTCTCTGTTGTGGAGATACAGTAAACTTGTGACTCCTGGCTATTCACACAGTGCAACAGGCTCGTGACTCCTGACTGTCTCACCTGTGGATTCATCAGTTGAGGGTGAACCTGTGTATGAACTATACTAGTCAGTTGAGGGTGAACTGACAAAACTTTGGTTTCTGTGACTCACGGGGAAAGGTCTCTGATAACTTAGCATTTATAGGGGAGATTAAAGATGTAAAACCTGCTAAATAAAAGCAACTTTTGATCCAAATCTATCTTTTTCCTGTACAGACTTGTCTATTGTTTCAAATCACATAGTGATATTCTTGAATTATTGTTCTTACTTCAAATGTCTAATACCTTCTTTCTAATAGGAGAAAATATATGACCTCACACATTTAGACAGTCTCAAAACCATTGTATTGAACAAAGGTATAAATCTTTGGTAATGTTTTAATAGTATCATTTATTTTAAGGGAGACCAAGGGGTTAGAGATTGAATCTTGTCTTCCACAAGACATGTTCAAGTCCTAACCCCCAGTCCTCTGGGTACAGGCTCATTTGTAAATAGGGTCTTCCAGGAACTTATTAAGATGAGGCCAAATTGAATCAAGGGTGGGACTTAATCCAATATGACTGAAGTCCTTCAAAGCAGAGGAAATTCAGATTCAGCCAATTAGTAGATGCCAGAGAAGGAGATAGACATCAGCATGTGTCGGGGACCAAGATGCACCTCCAAGCCAAGGATTGCCAGCAAGCCGCAAGCAGAATGCTGCAGATATTGGAGAGAGCACGGCCTGCTGATGCACTGGTTTTGGACTTCTAGCATTCCAAACTGTGAGACAGTAAGCTCCTGTTGTTTAGCCAAACAGTTTGTGGTAATTGATGTAGCAGCTCTAGAAGACTAAGACAAAAGGGATTTATGTACAGTGCTTGAGGAGAATCAGCAGAAGTCATACCACTCTTCAATAATTTAGCAGATTTTTCACAATATGATTTTTTCAGTCTCTTAGTTAAGCTCTCCTTATTTATATCTCATAGCTTTGGATTTCAAAGGCTGGTGTTAAGTTTGGCTACAACATAGAATAAAATCTAAGTAAAGATATACTACTGGATTGAAATGGATATATGAAAAATAATAGCAGAATGAAATGATAAAAAAATACAGATGAATAGATTTAAGGCTCATTTGCGATGAGTGCTAGTGAATTGTTAGTATCAAACACTGAAGATATATTTTATTTAAAACTTGTGTATAGGCATCCACAGATTATTTTTAGCAAAATTATTACCAATTATAGGGATAATATCCTGTTAGAAATAGAGATTTATTAATCATAATTTATTCTGGCAGAATGGAGTATGAATTTAAGACCACTTCAAAGACTACTGCAGTGCCTCTAGGGCCTGAACACACAGAGTGGCAGCCTGGTATGGAGAAGAGGAGATACATAAGTGATAATTAAACTTCACAGGATATCGTGTCTGACTTATTGCTGGATTGATGATTAGGAAAGCATGTGGGGTACATTTCCAGGCTTCTGTCATGGGGTTCTCATGTCACAAACTAAAATGTTGAGCACTGCAGGGAGGCCATATGTTGAGAGAAAGAAGCTGATTTGGGCTGACATACAGAAAGTTGAATTTCCTGTGAATTATACATGTGAACCTGTCCAGTGTGTGGCCACATTTTGGCATATGGATTTAGATTCCACAGAGGAAGTTTTCAGCATAATGGAAGGAGGTTTTTTGTTTTTTGTTTTTTTTTTTAAATCATCGAAGTGTCTTGAATTACACAGAGATTATAAAGACATAAAAGCAAAATCAAGGACAAATATAATGTAAAACCAACTTGTAAGACATAGGTATTCCTTGATACAATATATAGTGTCTTCAGGGAATGTGTCCCTGACGTGGTGACTGATGGTGATGAGCACCAGTGTGAAGATCTGGGAGAGAATCCTGCAAGGCATGCATAAAGTGCAAACGATAGGAATCAACTTGGCATCTCTGAAGACTGAAAGACATAAGGCCAGTGTGGTGATAGCATAGCGAGTAAGAGGGAAAATGGTAGGAGATGAGATCCAAGAAGTAGGCACGGACTAAAAATTAAGTAGAGTAGAGTGAAAGGAGCCAAGAACAAAAATAAAATAAGAGAAAAGACGCAAGTAATGTTTAGACAAGGAGGGAAAACAGAAGAACATAAGGATATAAGGCATTAAGGAACTTCAAGAAGTCAGTGGTCAACAGTTGCAAATATTAAAGGTGACATATCTGTTCAGCTCAACAAATAATTGAGGGGCCCATAATACATACCAACTACTATAATAAATGGAATTCAAAGAGTTTTGGGATTTGGAAATTGGAGGACATCAATGACTTTGCTCAGATAAGTGCTAGCACGATGGAGTTATTAGAATCCAGATACCAGTGTGTTAAAGAATAAATGGGAGGTGGGAAAATGGAGATAGAAGTTGTAAAATGGTGTTTTGAGGATCTTGAATGAGAAGGGAAGGAATAGCGTAGCACATTAGTCAAACTGTTAAGGGAAGGATTTTAAAACTGGAAAAACTTGCATATCCATTTAAGAAAGAGCAGTTGATAACATGAGAAAGGGGGAAAGGAATAAACAATGGTGCAAGATACAGGAAAATGGAAGGTCTACAGGTGAGAAGCTAGCCTGAATTTTAAAGAAACATATTATCCTCTAAAATTGAAGGAAATACTTAAGCCTGGAATATATATAGATATTCCACTGAAGGAATATTGGAAAGAAATGAAGAAAATCACAATTGGTAGTCTCAATTGTTGTCTGTGAATGGAGGTACTTACTTGTTGTTGAAGGGGCAGTTGGAGTAGGTGGCTTGAGGAACGTGAGAATTATGGGGAAGGTTTGGGAAATGGATGAGAAGTAAATTAGGGTCATATAAATGGATGTCAGGCAATATTGAATTTACACCACAGGTCTTTAGTCCAAAATACAATAGGCACCAATATAGATGGTTATGTGACTTTCCTACATCAATATTTAAGAAGCATGGTATGCTTTAAACTTCATTTTAGTAACACACATACAACTAAAAATTTCCCATTTTAGCCATTTAGCCATTAACAATTCAGCAGTATTAATTACACTCACAATATTGTACTATACCACATTGTACCCACTAGGATGTCTATTTAAAAAAAAATCAAAACCAAAAAGTAAGTGTTGGTGAAGATGTAGAGAAATTTGAACTCTCATACATTTTTGGTGGGATTATAAAATTGTACAATAAGTTTGCCAATTCCTCAGAAAGTTGAACATATAATTACCATATGACCTGGCAATCCTACTTCTTAGCATAAACCCAAAAGAACTGAAATCAGGGACTCAAACAGATATTTGTACACCAGTGTTCATAGCAGTATTATTCACAATAGCCAAAAGGTGGACACATTTTTTTAATGAGCTTTATTAATTATGATGTCCTAGGTTAGGGGGTGTCAATCTGTAACTCTCAAGTTAAATCAAGGCTGTTCTCTTTTCTTGGTTTGTAAAGTTTAAATGGAACATAACCATGCCTATTTGTTTTCATTTTCTCTATGTCTGTATTCACCCTACAAAAACAGAGTTGAGTAGTTGTATCAGAGATCTTTTATCTGACCCTTTACAGAAAAGCCTTTCTAATCTCTGGACTATGTTAAGGAGTTACAGTAAGAAAAATGTTTTCACAAAACTCAGTAGCCTAATGTGCTGGTTTGAATGTATTATGTCCCCCAGAAAAAGCCATATTCTTTGATGCAATCTTGTGGGGCAGACATATTAGTGGGGATTAAGTTGGAATGTTTGGATTAGGTTGTTTGCATGGAAATGTGCCCCACCCAACTGTAGGTGATAACACTGATGAGATAATTGCCATGGAGGCATGGCCCCAACCATTCAGGGTGGGCCTCAATCAGTGGAGCCATATAAATGATCTGGCAAACAGAAGGAACACAGTGCAGTTGCGAGTGACCTTTTGAAGAGGGGCTACAGCCAAGAGGGACACTTTGAAGAAAGCACAGGAGCTGCAGATGAGAGACATTTAGAAGATGGCCATTGAAAGGAGACTCGTGCTCCAGAGAAGCTGAGAGAGGACAAATATCCCAAGTGTAACTAAGAGTGACATTTTTGAGACACTGTAGCCTAGAGAGGAACGTCCTAGGAGAAAGCCATTTTGAAACCAGAGCTTTGGAGCAAATGCCAGCCACGTGCCTTCCCAGCTAACAGAGGTTTTCCATATGCCATTGGCCATCCTCCAGTGAAGGTACTAGATTGCTGATGAGTTACCTTGGAATCTTTATGGCCTTAAGACTATAACTATGTAACCAAATAAACCCCCTTTATAAAAGCCAATCCATTCATGGTGTTTTCCATTCCGGCAGCATTAGCAAACTAGAACACCTAATAAATCATAGTTTATTTCTTGTTTGTGCTTCATTTCCAATGTGGGTCAAAAGAGAAGTCTGGTCATGAATTTAATTCTAAAACTTTAATTCTAAAACATCATCTCTGCATTTGCTTCCTTATCACTGCTGCTCTGGAGAGTAAGCATAGAATTTCATAGAAAACTATGTTGCTAAAGTGACACATATTACTTCCACATTTCTTTCAGATGGTCATGTCCAATTCAAAGAGGTGGGCAATTTTACTATGTGTCTGAAAGGAAGAGAACCCGAATGTTTGTAAACAGCTATTATGACAGCTACAGAAGTCAAGGAGGTTGTGGATAGTGGAAGGGATAGTAGAAGTGATATATCATGAGTTTGATTGCAAGGTATGGAATATCATGATGTGTGGATGGCATCAGAGTAAGAGAGATCAAGAGGGTATATATATATCAGATAACAAATATAGCAGAGAGCATATGAGTGATATAGAAGGAAAGATATGAGGCTGCGCTGATTATTATGTCAATATTTGTTCTACTAAGGAAAAATAAATGACATGAACTCCTTCATGTTCATGTACTTGATTATTTTTAGTGGGTATTAGTTTCTACATTATCTGTACATCCTGTTTCTTTTCAGAAGTAACATGTGATCCTCCTCATGTTGCAAATGGTTTCTTCACACCTGAAAGGACTGTACACAGAAGCGAAGATAAAATCACCTACCACTGTAAAACTGGCTTTTATCCTTCAACCCAGGGAAATACAGCAATATGTACTGGTAGTGGTTGGGTACCTGTTCCAAGATGTGCTTGTAAGTACCATTTACCTACTTTTTGGTTCTGAAATAACTTTCCTTAAATACAAAAGTATGTTTATTATTGTATATGTAAAAATAGAGCCTTTGTAGCTATTCTTTGCTTTTCAAATCAGGCAATATTAAGTAGGCTCAAAAACTCATTTTTATATACTAAACACTTTTGTTTCAATACTCAAAAACATATATGTATGAATATGTATTTCTCTAAAAATATAATTCATCAAATATATGAATTACAAGGTTGGGTAAGAATAGTGCAATCTAACACATGTATGTTATTTATTGCTATATAAATTTTCCCCAAAACGATGTGGCTAAAAACAACAAACTTTAATTATCTCACAGTTTCTATGGATCACAAATTTGAGAGTGATTTAGGTGGGTTTTCCAGAGTCAGGCTCTCCCCTTGTGT
This sequence comes from Choloepus didactylus, assembly GCF_015220235.1. Classification (NCBI taxonomy): domain Eukaryota; kingdom Metazoa; phylum Chordata; class Mammalia; order Pilosa; family Megalonychidae; genus Choloepus; species Choloepus didactylus. The sequence continues at coordinate 64,148,518 of NC_051308.1, read as the reverse complement.
TTGCAGTGAGAATGTTGGCCCAGGCTACAGTCATCTAGGGGCTTGACTGGGCTGGGAGATCCACTTCCAAGATGGCTCACTCATATGGCTTTAGGCAGGAGGCCACAGTTCCTTGCCACATGGATCTTTCCACAGGTTGCTTGAATGACAACTGTTTTCCCAGAGCTAGTGATTCCAGAGGAGGGAGCCTCAATATCTGTTATGATCTAGACACACACTATCACTTCAGCCAGATCTGTTCTTCAAAAGTGAGTCACTCTGTCCAGCTCACAATCAAAGGGAGGGGAATGAGGCTCCACTTTTTGGAGGAATGAGTGTTGAAGAAATTGCATAATTTTTAAAAACCCTTACATATAGCAAAATGCCATACGGTTCAACAGAGTATTAGATTTATGGGGATGCTTTCATTGTCCATTTTCCAAATTTTTTCTGTCCCTACAATCATATTCCTTTCCTGTCTGTATCACAGTACATTGTAAAGTTGTACCACATTTAAACTGGCTGTCCATGAAAGAAAATTTAATGAATCAAATTATAGGCCAATGAACTCAAAGTTAATTCCAAGCATAATACCAGAACAAGTTATGAAAAGCATGATTTAATAAGAGAGCAAGCTATTATCACTGTGAACCTTATTTCCATGTACATATGAAATACAAGGAAAATATTTAATAAGTTTTTGGTCGATTTAGGAAAATGGTACGTGAGGGGCATAAGTCAGTGCAATTATAACTGGGCCTCAGTGTATTATGCCAAAGGGAACTTTTGGAATTCCTGTGAACAGAATGGAGATAATGATTTGTTAGATGGCTTATCAGATAGTTTGCAATTTTATTAAACAACCCAGTCTGAAGAACTGATGCAAGACTGTTCTTGGGCCTATTACTCATTGTTGTCATTGAAGAGTTTAATGGTTTAGGGGAAAGGCAGAACAAATACACAACTGGAGTGATATAGGGGATGATAATATTGAATCTGCAGTAGGACAGATCCGTCAATCAAAGAAAGTACTATGTAATAGATTGAATCCAATAAGATGAAATTTAGCAGTGGTAGGTTAAAAAAAAAAAAAAGAAATCAACTGTACTAGTACAAGCTAATTAGCAACATCTTTCAAATCAGTCAATATTTTAATCAATTTTAAGACCAGTTTGAGTCAACATTATGATGGAACCACCATAACTGCTAAAGAAAATACAACCTGCATCGATAGAAGTCCAGGAGGTGAAAGAAGGCTGTTCTTAGCCCTGCCAATCTCAAAGCTAACAGATCATAGGTGTTACGTTATATTTGCTTTAGGGAGCTACCTTGTAAAAGAGCTAAAGGTAGACTCATGCTCAAATAAGGGAGAGAATAGTAAAGGTGCACAGGCCTGTGATAAAAATGATACATACTTTTTGTTATGTCTCCTTTTTGGACCTTTTGGAAAGAAATGATCTTAGACTATTTTATTTTGTTCATATTCTATGAAGTATCAAAATGAAGTAGATAAACACACTTGTCCTGAGGTCAGACCACTAAGCCTCAATCTATGCTCTACAATATAATGGGCAATTTGAGTTTTTCAGAATCAGTTATTACAGTCCCAATGACTCAAGCTTGTCCAAGGTGGAATTACTGCTATCCCTAACTGGTATGCCTTGACATATCATTAGGGCATTTGCAAAACCAGGAGGTAAAAAGATAATATTATAAATCACCAAAAAGTGGCAATGCAAAAAAAAATAACTAGCAGTTTACTTAAAAGAAATGAGATTCAGATGATCATTTTAGCCTGCAATATATTGGAAGCTAAAAAAGTGGGTAAAATGTATCAAGTATGAGAGAAATGGACTGTAGACGAGTAGACTAAAATTTTAGAACTAGAGAAGATATCATATACACATCTTGGGTAAAGAAAGACATTTAGGATAAGCAAGGATAAAAAAATGTGTCATCCACATAACACACTGGAAGAAACTACTTGAGAAAATTTCTAATGAGGCAAAAAAGAGACCTCATCAGTGATTGCAAGACAGAAAGATGAAGATTATGAGGAGCAGTTGCTGCACATTGTGTGTGTGCATTGGAATATTTTTTTAACTTGTTACATGAGGCTTCTTGAAATAGAAGGGTCATGTTTCATGGAAAAAATAATACTAATCTGGAATTAAAAATATTAATGTGCCTTTAAAACATCCCAAGAAAAGTGCAAAATTTCTGAAAAAATGAGATATAAACCTGTCAATACACAATATAGCACCTAATCATTTCTGTCAGAACTATTTCAAATGTTAGAATAATTTAACAAAGTACGATTATAGGGTACTACATTAAAATAAATATTATATAAGACACATTAAAAAGCATTTCATTCACCAGCTACAATTAGAAGTCAGTAAGCAGTTCCCCATAAACTTAATTATTTAGTTATTAAGAAATATTCCTAGACCACTTTTTCTTTTTAATTTAAGAAATTTTATTTTGAAATAAATTCAAACTTACAGGAACAGTTGCAAAAACAGTAGAAACCCCATACATAGAACTCCAGCATACCCCAACCCCCCTCCCCTGATACCCCAGTCCACCACCTTTAACATCCTGTCACATCACCATTTCTTTCTTTCCCTCCCTCCCTGTCTATCATCCATCATCTATTGCTCTGTCCTCTGAACATATGAGAGCTAGCTGCACACATCTTTGAACAAACTCTATAGTTCACATGTACCTTTCCCATGGACAAGAACATTCTTTTATGCAACCCATTAAGCACAGCTGAGAAGTTCAAGAAATTCAACATTTATACAAAGCTTACATTCTATATTTCCTTTTTGTTTCTTCCTTTTGTACCATCTGTGTCCCTTTCAGCCTTTTCTCCTCCATCCTCAGATCCCATACAAGATCATCCTTGGCATTTAATTGTCATCTAAGTAGACTTTTTTTTTTTTCTTTCAATTGTGGAAACATATATGCAGCCTAAATCTTCCCATTCCACCCACTCCCTTGCATTCCATTAGTGGGATTAAACAAATTTAGAATGTTGCAGTGCTATCACGTTCTCACCATCCATTTCTAGAAGTTTCCCTTCACTCCAAACCCTACACTCATTTCTTAACTCCTCATTGCCCCTTCCCCCGCTTCTTGGAACCCCTACTCTACTTTTCATCTCTATGGTCATATTCTCTGATACTTTCTTTGTGTTTACCATGGGGCTTAAATTTAATATCCTAAATCTATAACAATCTTGTTTTTCTTTGATACCAACTTAACTTCAATACGACACATAAACTATGTTCCTTTACTCCCTCATTCCCCCACCTTTATGTAGTTCTTGTCAAAAATTACATATTTTACATTGAGTCCAAAACCACTGATTTATCATTACAGTTTATGTATTTTAGATCCTGTAGGAAGTAAATAGTGGAGTTATAAATCAAAAATACAGTAGTATTGGTATTTATAGTTACCATGTGTTCTTTACTGGTAATCTTTATTTCTTCATTTAGTTTCAGTCAATTGTTTAGTGTCGCTTCCTTTCAGCCTGCTCAATTCCCTTTAGCTTTTCTTATAGAACTGATTACTGGTGGTGAAGTCCCTCAGCTTCTGATTATCCAGGAATGTTATCATCTCCCCCTCATTTTTACCCTACAGTTGTTTGTGATTTCTCCAAGTCTCTGATGGTTATTGACTTCTATTTCTATTCCATTGTCATCAGAGAATGTGCTTTGAATAAATTCATTTTTTTTTAATTTATTGAGGCTTGTTTTTATGTCCCAGCATATGGTCCATTCTGGAGAAAGATCTGTGATCACTAGAGAAGAATGTGTGTCCCAGTGACCTGGGATGTAATGTTCTATATATGTCTGTTAAAATTCTCTATATCTCTCTATCCTTTCTTTGTTTCTCTGTTAGTAGGGCTCCCTTAGTATCTGAAGTAGGGCAGGTCTTTTATTAGAAAAATCTCTCAGCATTTGTTTGTCTGTGAAAAATTTAAGCTCTCCCTCAAATTTGAAGGAGAGTTTTTCTGGATAAAGTATTCTTGCTTGGAAATTTTTCTCTCTGAGAATTTTAACTATGTCATGCCACTGCCTTCTCGCCTCCATGGTGGCCACTGAGTAGTCACTACTTAGTCTTATGTTGTTTCCTTTGTATACGGTGAATTGCTTTTCTCTTGCTGCCTTCAGAACTTGCTCCGTCTCTTCAGTATTTGAGAGTCTGATCAGAATATGGCTTGGAGTGGGTTTATTTGGATTTATTCTGTTTGGAGTTTGCTGGGAATTTATGCTTTGTGTATTTATACTGTGTAGAAGCTTTGGGAAGTTTTCCCCAACAATTTCTTTGAATACTCTTTCTAGACCTTTACCCTTCTCTTCCCCTTCTGGGACACAAATGAGTCTTGAATTTGGACGTTTTATTTTATCTATCATATCCCTGAGATCCATTTTGAGTTTTTTGATTTTTTCCCCATTCTTTCTTTTGTTCTTTCATTTTCTGTTCTGTGGTCCTCGAGGAGAGTCATTGTTCAACTTCCTTTAATCTTGTATTATGAGTATTCAGAGTTTTTTTAATTTGGCCTACAGTTTCTTTTATTTCCATAAGGTCTTCTATTTTTTTATTTACTCTTGCAATTTGTTCTTTGTGCTCTTCTAGCGTCTTCTTTATGTCCTTTATATCCTGTGCCATGCTCTTGTTGCCTCTCTGTAGATCTTTGATTAATTGTGCCAAATACTGTGTGTCTTTCGATCTTTTGATTTGGGAGTTTGGGTTTGGGTTCTCCATATCGTTTGGTTTTATTATATGCTTTAAGATTTTCTGTTTTTTTGGCCTCTTGGCACTTGCTTTACTTGATCCTTAATTTATCAGAACTGCAGCTTGGTGGCATACACTTTCTCTAACTAACCAGCAGATGGCATCCATGAGTCACCTATTCCCCTCAAGTCAGTTCTCCCCAGATTTGTTTTTGTGGTGTGTGGGGGTCTGATTCCTGTGGGGTCCAATTGGTGCACCAACTTTGGGTTTGTTGTTGGTGCTGTCCGCCCTGAATGTGGGGCATTTGTCTGAGTGGTTAGGGAGACAGGGCACCTTTAATAATCAAACCTCCTAGGTGTTCCCAGTGATTTCAGGCTGTTGCAGGAGCCTAAGCCTTCATTTCGGTCTTTCCACAGATTTTCTCTGCCCTGACCCACCAGTCCTTGGTATTTGCGTAGGGTCCCTGGGGTTTCCGAGCAGATCCCCCTTCCCAGCTGTGCTCTTCCAGGACCTCTGCTGTGGGAGGGCTGTGCCATGTCACAAGTGCACGCCAGCCTCCTGGGAAGCCCTTGGTCACTGGGCCATGCAGGGGTGTTCGCAGCCTGCTTCAAAGATGGTTGAATGGGACGGGTTAACTTCCCCCTTTTTGCACAGCTCCGCTCTCCCAGCTCCAGGACAATCAGCTGTGGGTGCACTAAAGGCCACTGTACATGGCCGATATTGTGGTGTGTGTGCAGTGCTGAGGGAAAGACTCCCTGTTGCACTGGGTTTCTTGGCGTAGCTCTGGGATGTGGGTCTGGCCCGAGGCAGGAGCGTCCCTTGCCTGCTGGGGGAATGGCTGCAAGGAATGCAGTTTTTTTCTCCTTTTGGCTTCCCTCTGCTCCCCTGGTCTCGAGACAATCAGCAGCGGGAGTGGGAAGGGGTATCCTCCATGCCAGGCACTGAGGTGTTAGCCCAGCCAGCTCCTGCTGTGCTTCAATGTGCAGCTCTCCCTGTTGTATCTGCAGATGCTCCTGGGCTTTTTTTTTTTTTTTAAGAACTAGTCCATCTACAAATGCCAGCCCACCATTTCCCCACACTGCCGTGTGGCCGCTGGACTTTCAGCCGGGTTACTCACTTGTTTCAGAATGCATGCTCCTGGTTTCACCAAATGCACATTCCCTGCGGATTTAGCAGACCTTGTCTGGCTTGTGCTATGCTGCAAGTGGTGTTCTGGGTCACTTTCTGGTTTTTATCCTGTATTTTTCATGGAGGTGTTTTTTTGCCCTGTCTCACCTAGCCAGCATCTTAGGTTCTCCTGGTCCACTTTGGTTCATTAAAAAATTAGGAAAAGAAGACTGGCCTGGACAAATATGTGCGAGACAAAAATAAGAATTTTTTTTCTGTAATTTAATCAAAGGAGTTTTTTTGTGCTTCTCTACATTTCTTAAATTGTCTACAAGACTAGAAAAATAAACTAATTAAGGTTATTAATATGTCTCTCCCTTCCTCCCTCTTCTCTCTCTCACTCTGTCTCTTCCTTTCCTCTCCCCTAAATCTGGGTTGGGCTTGAAAGGAAAGAATCCCTTTCATGAAAGGTGACGAAAAAGAAAGACGGCAGAAGTCAGGTTGGCTGAGGGGTAAAATCTGCATCTTCATCCCTCATCAGGAAGTTGACTTATCAACCAGGGCTGGAGATACATGTACTCAAGGAAAATACATTAAATAGGTCTGTGCAGTTTTCTTGTTGGGTGGTCCTCACACAAGTTTATGCCTCATGTGACCCAAAAGGTATAACTTCATTTTCTTTACCAATGACCCCTCCAGGTACATCAGTGGTAAGAATTTGATAAATTTCCTTGTCTTGATTCCCTAATGCAAGGGGTGCAATTATGGTACAAAGAGTATAATTCAGCAATGAAAAAAATAAAAATCCAATTTGAATGCTTATTATGGTAAAATATTTCTGTTTGTATTTTTGTATTCCAAGTGAAACCCTGTGATTTTCCACATATAAAACATGGATATCTATATAATGAAGGCTATTATAGACCATACTTTCCAGTACATATAGGAAAATATTACTATTACTACTGTGATCAGAATTTTTTGACTCCTACACGACACAACGGTGGTTACATTGCATGCACAAAAGAAGGATGGTCACCAGCAGTACCATGCCGCCGTAAGTCAGTGTCTTTAAAATTATACGTGTGCACATCATTCAGAGATGGTGAGGGAATAGCACAGAATTTGGATGGGTATGCATTCTCATTTAAACATTGTAAAGGGAATTGTTTCATATGTTTTTATTAAAGAAGTTGTCAGTTTACAGAAAAATCATGCAGAATTTACAGAGTTCCCATAAATCCTGGCTAACACCCAGCGTTACTATGATTAACATTCTGCATTAGTGTGGAGCCTTTGTTGCAACTCATGAAGAATAGTATTGTAACTACGCTATTAACTGTACCCATAGTTTACATTAGGGTTCACTGCATTGTAAAGGCCTGTGTTTTTTAAATTTATTACACTAACATACATACAACATAAAATTTCCAATTTCATTATTTATTATTATTATTATTATTATTTATTATCTTGAGCAAAATTCTGTGTGTTACATTTTTCATTTTTCTTTTTTATTGTTTTTAGGACAATGCTATTTCTACTCTATTGAAAATGGACGTGCTTCAAATGAAAGCTACACATATTTAGAGAATGAATTCATAAATGTTGTGTGCAATCCTGGCTACAGTCTTCCAGATGAACAGACCAAAATTACATGTACAGAGAATGACTGGTCCCCTACTCCCAGATGCATCCGTGTCAGTAAGTGACTGCTCTGAGATCTCCAGATGTTATTATTTCATAAGACTCATATATATTAACTGCAGCAACATGCTTATTTTAATTTCTTCTTGTCCTGCCAATAGAACATATTTTGTGTTTTTTTCTATGCATACAAGTATAAACACAAATTTCTTGATAAAATGTAGGAAAATAAATCTTTTATCTAAAAATATTATTGAAGAATACAGAAAAGGAATTTTGAAAACAATATTTGTTGGTTAAGTCCCATGAAATATTTGCATCAAAATCACTAAATCTGTAGACAGAATGATTACAAATTTAAATAGAAAATAAATCCAATGCTAACTAAAAATGCCATTCATATTTTTAAGTGATTTGCTTCTCTGTGTTTCTCAAAGATGTATAACTCGGAACGCATTTTCTGAGACATTGTGTGTGTCCTACTTTACAAGGTGATTCCCAACTGTTTTCCACTGGGGATAGAACAATATGCATTCATATCAACAGTCCATTGTTGGTTTTTGTTGTTTTTTTTTAAATTATTCATTTTATTGAGATATATTCACATACCACGCAGTCAAACAAAACAAATGGTAGATTTGATTGTTCACAGTACCATTACGTAGTTGTACATTCATTACCAAAATCAATCCCCGACACCCTCATTACCACACACACAAAAATAACCAGAATAATAATTAAAGTGAAAAGGAGCAACTAAAGTAAAAAAGAACACTGGGCACCCTTGTCTGTTTGTTTGTTTGTTTCCTTCCCCCACCTTTCCACTCACCCATCCACAAACTAGACAAATGGGAGTGTGGTCACTATGGCCCCCCAATCCCACTGTCCCCCCTCATAAGCCACATTTTTATACAATTGTCTTCAAGATTCATGGGTTCTGGGTTGTAGTTTGATAGTTTCAGGTATCCACCACCAGCTACCCCAATTCATTAGAACCTAAAATGGTTTGTCTATATTGTGCGTAAGAGTGCCCACCAGAGTGACCTCTCGGCTCCTTTTGGAATCTCTCTGCCACTGAAGCTTATTTCATTTCCTTTCACATCCCCCTTTTGGTCAAGAAGATGTTCTCCATCCGACGATGCCGGGTCTACATTCCTCCCTGGGAGTAATATTCCACGTTGCCAGGGAGATTCACTCCCCTGGGTGTCTGATCCCACGTAGGGGGGAGGGCAGTGATTTCACCTTTCAAGTTGGCTTAGGTAGAGAGAGAGGGCCACATCTGAGCAACAAAGAGGCATTCGGGAGGAGGCCCTTAGGCACAATTATAGGGAGGCCTAGCCTCTCCTTTGTAGCTACAGTCTTCCCAAGGGCAAATTCCGTGGTAGAGGGCTCAACCCATCAAACCACCAGTCCCCTATGTCTGTGGTCATGTTAGCAACCATCGAGGTAGGGCAGGCCAATACCCCTGCATTCTCCACCAGCTCCTCAAGGGGGCTCTGCATATTTTTTCCTTTTTTTTTTTTTTTAACTTTTTTTTTCCTAAATCAACTATATGAAAAATAAAAAAAAAATAAAAAAAATAAAAAAATAAAAAAACATACAATAAAAGAACATTTCAAAGAGACCATAACAAGGGAGTAAGAAAAAGACAATTAACCTAAGATAACTACTTTACTTCCAACGTTTTCTTACTCTACCCCAAGAAAGTAACCTAATATAGCAACATTTCTGTGAACTTGGTCCTACTATACCCATCAGAAATTAACAGACCATAGTCATTCCTGGGCATTCCCAGAACATTAAATTTACCCATGATAGCTTATCTGTTCTTCTTGGATTATTGTTCCCCCTTCCTTAATTGCTCTCTATCACTAGTTCCCCTACATTCTACATCATAAACCATTCGTTTTACATTTTTCAAAGTTCACATTAGTGGTAGCAAATAATATTTGTCTTTTTGTGCCTGGCTTATTTCACTCAGCATTATGTCTTCAAGGTTTATCCATGTTGTCATATGTTTCACAACATCGTTCCTTCTTAGTGCCGTGTAGTATTCCATCGTGTGTATATACCACATTTTATTTATCCACTCATCTGTTGAAGGACATTTGGGTTGTTTCCATCTCTTGGCAATTGTGAATAATGCTGCTATGAACATTGGTGTGCACATATCTGTTCGTGTCACTGCTCTCCGATCTTCCGGGTATATACCGAGAAGTGCAATCGCTGGGTCGAAGGGTATCTCTATATCTAGTTCTCTAAGGAACTGCCAGACTGACTTCCAGAGTGGCTGAACCATTATACAGTCCCACCAACAATGAATAAGAGTTCCAATTTCTCCACATCCCCTCCAGCATTTGTAGTTTCCTGTTTGTTTAATGGCAGCCATTCTAATCGGTCTGAGATGGTATCTCATTGTGGTCTTAATTTGCACCTCCCTAATAGCTAGTGAAGCTGAACATTTTTTCATGTGTTTCTTGGCCATTTCTATTTCCTCTTCAGAGAACTGTCTTTTCATATCTTTTGCCCAGTTTATAATTGGGCTGTCTGTACTATCGTCATTGAGTTGTAGGATTTCTTTATATATGCAAGATATCAGTCTTTTGTCAGATACATGGTTTCCAAAAATTTTTTCCCATTGAGTTGGCTGCCTCTTTACCTTTTTGACAAATTCCTTTGAGGTCAGAAACTTCTGAGCTTGAGGAGTTCCCATTTATCTATTTTTTCTTTTGTTGCTTGTGCTTTGGGTGTAAAGTCTAGGAAGTGGCTGCCTAATACAAGGTCTTGAAGATGTTTTCCTACATTATCTTCTAGGAGTTTTATGGTGCTTTCTTTCATATTGAGATCTTTGGTCCATTTTGAGTGAATTTTTGTGTAGGGTGTGAGGTAGGGGTCCTCTTTCATTCTTTTGAATATGGATATCCAACTCTCCCAGCCCCATTTGCTGAAAAGACCTTTATGACCCAGTTCAGTGACTTTGGGGGCCTTATCAAAGATCAGTCAGCCAGAGATCTGGGGGTCTATCTCCGAATTCTCAATTTGATTCCATTGATCTATATGTCTATCTTTGTGCCAGTACCATGCTGTTTTGACAACTGTGGCTTTATAATAAGCTTCAAAGTCAGGGAGTGTAAGTCCTCCCACTTCGTTTTTCTTTTTTAGGGTGTCTTTAGCAATTCGAGGCATCTTCCCTTTCCAAATACATTTGATAACTAGCTTTTCCAAGTCTGCAAAGTAGGTTGATGGAATTTTGATTGGGATTGAATTGAATCTGTAGATGAGTTTGGGTAGAATTGACATCTTAATGACATTTATCCTTCCTATCCATGAAATGGAATATTTTTCCATCTTTTAAGGTCCCCTTCTATTTCTTTTAATAGAGTTATATAGTTTTCTTTGTATAGGTCTTTTACATCTTTGGTAAAGTTTATTCCTAGGTACTTGATTTTCTTAGTTGCCATTGAAAATGGTATCTTTTTCTTGAGTGTCTCTTCAGTTTGTTCATTTCTAGCATATAGAAACATTACTGACTTGTGTGCATTAATCTTGTATCCTTCTACTTTGCTAAATTTGTTTATTAGCTCTAGTAGCTGTATCATTGATTTCTTGGGGTTTTCCAGATATAAGATCATATCATCTGCAAACAATGACAGTTTTACTTCTTCCTTTCCAATTTGGATGCCTTTTATTTCTTTGTCTTGCCGGATTGCCCTGGCTAGCACTTCCAGCACAATGTTGAATAACAGTGGTGATAGCGGGCATCCTTGTCTTGCTCCTGATCTTAGGGGGAAGGCTTTCAGTCTCTCACCATTGAGTACTATGCTGGCTGTGGGTTTTTCATATATGCTCTTTATCATACTGAGGAAGTTTCCTTCAATTCCTACCTTTTGAAGTGTTTTTATCAAAAACGGATGTTGGATTTCCATTGTTGTTTTACATCCTTGCTAATGATTAGTGATGTTGTATTTTAGTGTTTACACTTTGAGTAGTTGTAAAATGTTATAGCATTAGAGTGTAATTTAAATTCCTTTTTTTAAATTAGGCTATGCCTGTACTCATATACTTATTGGTAATTACTTTTTCTAATCTATACAATGGAAATTGATGGTTTTCTAAATTTATATTTTTGTGTATTTTTGTATTGATTTATTGGGATTCTTAGTATATTTTGAATATAAATTTCAACTATAGCTATTGCCAAGTATTTTCTCCTTTCCTATTATGGCTTGTGTTTTCCTTTTCTTTAAGAAAACCTTAGTGAACACAGTTTATTTTTTCCTACAATCAAAGTGATCAACTTGTTTTGTTAATATTTATCATGTCTTCTTCAAGGACATAGAGATAATGAAGTATTTTATTCTAAAAACTTTTGAGATTTTACCTCCCCGTTATAGATTGAATCCATTTCAAGTTCGTTTTTATACATGCTATTTATCAGATTTCCTCTTTAGAAAATATGGAAATCCAACATTTCCCCAGTTATCTGTAATTGCACCTGAGCATATATCATAAACATATACGATGACTATTAATCTGAATCCTCTCTTGTGTTCCATAATAAGTAGTTTTTCTATCAGTGTTCCAGTACCACACTGTGTTAAATACTTAAGATTTATAATACATCTGGACATCTAGTGCAAACCTTTCAGCCTAATTTTTTCTTTTCATTCTCTGGTTTATTCTTGGACTCTTATCTTATGTATTTTAATTCTCCTCAACAAGTTCCCTCAAAAATCTCCGTTTACATTTTTATTGGAATTACCTTGGTTCTCCAGATCAATTTATGAAGAATAGATATCTTTATGCTACTGAGCCTTCCTAATATTCAATGTGATATATTCTAAAGTTTTTTGGGTCTTTTTGGAATGTCTGACAATTGTCTTGTATTATATATTTTTGCTTATGAGAAGATTTTAGATATTATGAATTATGTTTCCTGTAAATAATATTTTTATTATATTTAAGCTTTAAGAAAAATTCTTTTAACTCAGGTGATTTGAAATTTTAAAAAATTAATAAAATCAATATTGCTTAAAATTTTGAATGAGCATTCATGTGATGGTCCTTGACCTACTTACATACGTAACTCCAAATTCAATGCTCTTTAAGCCTCCCAAACCCATCCTTCACCTGCAGCTTCAAAGAAAGGGGAGATTTATCCAGACAAATAGCTTCATTTTCATGGGCATTTGTAAACACAGCTATGAGATTATATTCTTTTTTTCCATCTTCCACAATGTTCCAAGCAATCTTAGTTTTCCTTTTTACATTATGCAAATATTGGGTTCCATAATAAGTAGTTTTATATTAGTGTTCCAGTACCACACTGTGTTAACTACTTTAGATTTATAGTATGTCTGGACATCTAGTGCAAACCTTTCAACCTAATTTTTTTTTATCATTCTCTGGTTTATTCTTGGGCTTTGATCTTATGTATTTTAATAATTGGGTCAGCAGTCTTTCCCTCTTTCATTTAACGTTCATACTCACTCAGATCCACTACCCAACCAGCAAACCAAGGGTGGAACAATCAGGTTCAGTTGGAAGATTGTCCCTTAGTAATAGCAGCAGTATCAGTGTGGCCGTTGACACCTCCTTTGTCCATTTTCAATAATATATAGAAGAGGGTTATAAAGGAAGTTTATAAGATGCTCTTATCCACTGTGTGAGAAAGTATTAGAAACCATTATCCAAGTTTAGGCACAGGAGAAGAAAGTATATCCGTAATGCCGTTAGGAGTTTGGTCATGCGGAGTTAGATATATTATTTGTGGTGTCAAGTTAGCAATTGATCTTTCCTCTGAATTGGAAAATGCAATCAAGTTTCCAGGTCTACAGAACCAGGAAGAGTAAAAGAAAATCTTTCAGAAGTAGCAAAGAATTTTATTTAATTTCCTGTGTCATACTCCATGCCTTTTCCCCATCCACTGCACACTATCTCAACAATTCATCCATTGGTGTGTTTATATTCACACGTTAAGTTTTAAGCCACTTTCATGCACTTGTGCAAGTCATTCTTTCAGTCTTTTATCACCACACCTACCACATTTAATAATTTGGCGTTTCATTTGCTCATTCCAATTTTCAGTCAGTTCCACTATATTGTGGGAGGTAAGATTTAAGTGTAGTTTGTTGTATATGATGTTTCTTAGCCCATCGTTGCACTGTACCTGCAGTAAAATATGCTCTCCTTGATCAGATGATATATAATTAGGAGGACCAATCTGAAGCATTTTCTACTGCAAGCCTTAAATAGTGTTAGAGACATTTCCTTTGGTAACTGGATATGAGAATTAAGATTTAGAATCATATATGTATATATATAAATATATATATGTATTTTTTTCCTGGCCAAGACTTTTGTTATCTCCCTGGAATTGTGGATATCAAGCCAAGAAAATCCACATGCCACCCATGGGATACCCTGTATCCTGTTGGTAGGTGGCCTGTCATTGCTTTCAGTGTCTAATGATCCCATTGCATTTTCCTTCTTTCCTGATGAATTTATGAGGAGAGATTAAGAACATCCCCTGATGGGACAGGCAATTTCTCCAAAAAGTATACAAGCAATCAAATTCTGTGCCTCTTCCTTGGATTTTGCAGCTCACAGAATCAGCTACTTATTTTTGTCTTAGCTTTCACTTCCTGTTTGTTCTGAGTAAGACATGAAAGCTTAAGGTCTTCTTAGGATGTTTTTAGCATGTGTCCTGACCTCGACATGCATGTGGCTTTCTAAATCCCCCAGAATACATGGCAATTTTGAATGCTCCAATTTCCAAATAAACTCTTTCCTAGGTTTTCATCCCAGGCATTAGGTATTCTTCTATAAGCCTTCCAGTGGAGTCTTTTACCCCATGTAGTTGTAGGCTGTCCATTTTCCTTATAAGTTTGGGTTCTTGGAGCTGCCGTTTTGGGATTGTTCATTGCTGGTATATAGAAACACCACTGAATTTTGCAAGTTGATCTCATACCCTACCACTTTGCTAGATTCATTCATAACCTCTGGTAGCCTTCATACTTCATATAGATTATTTGTGATTTTATCTATATAGAATTGCATCATCTGTGAATTTGGGTGTTTTTCATTTCTTTCTCTTGACTAATTGCTCTGGCTTGATCTTCCACTATAACATTGAACAGCAGTGATGAAAGCAGGCCTCCTTGTCCTTTTCCTGATCTTAGGTGGAAATTTTTCATTCTTTCACCATTGAGAATGATATTAACTATAGTTTTTTTTTTTCCATGTCCTTTGTCATGGTGAAGAAGATTCCAAATATTTCCAGTTTCTTGAGTGTTTTTATCAAGAAATGATGCTGAGTTAGTTCACTTGTTTTCAGGGTCCATTGAGATGGTCATGTTTTGTTGTCCCTTCCCAGCTTCATTCCATAAGTGTGATTTGTTATTTTGATTCATTTTCTTGTGTTGAACCACCCTTGTGTTTCTGGAATAAATCCTATTTGATCATGGTGTAGAATCATTTTAATTTGCTATTGGATACAGTTTGCTATTATTTTGTTGAGGGTTTTTCATCTGTATGCATAAAAGGTATTGGTCTGTAATTTTCATTCCTTGTGATATTCTCATCTGTCTTTGGTATTAGAGTGATGTTGGCCTCACTGAATGAGTTAGGAAGTGTTATTGGGTCTTCGGATTTCTGTTGTGTTTGAGAAGAAATGTGTTCCTCTACTTACTGTTTAGATAATTTGTGACATTTTTTGTCTCTTTATAAACATGTCTCTTGAACATATATTTGTGCTTTTCCCTTTCAGAAACATGTTCGAGATTAGATATTGAGCATGGTTTTTTTTCTGAATATGAGTATACATATCCCTTAAATAAACAAACACAATATAAGTGTAAAGAAGGATATGTAACACCAGAGGGTGAAACCTCAGGGTCGATTACATGTTTACATAGCGGATGGTCAGCTCAGCCCACATGCATTAGTAAGTAAGTTATTATGTTATTGTTCATGTTCTGAAAACAGTTTACAAATGTTTTCTTTAAATTAATTCTTTATTGGGGGCCTTATCTGGTTCCTTTTGAAAAAATAGATAAAACACTTTGTGAAATCGTGTGTGTGTAAAATATACATAAATATAGAAATATTTCTCTCTCTCCTCTACCTAAATGTTTATGGAGATTTTCTAAACACAATTTGCAGAGTTTACTTCATTGACTAACTCTATTATCCCTAAGCCACTCAGTGATACTTCTGAAGTATACGTATGAATCCATTCTGACACTTTTTGTTTTTTGTTTTTTTTTCTTTCAATTTCCATGCTTTCTATGGGCTAAAGAAAAAATGATGAGTTGTTCCCATGTCAATTCATTTTATATTAAATTGTAATAATTATCTATTGTAAGGTTTTCTTATGATGAAAGAAAATATGTAGATAAATATGTTAATCTTTTTATCCAGTTAATTCTTTTATGTTTGTATATATTTCATAACTGCAAATCATTATATTGCCTCTAAGTTCACAAAATGTCGTCTTATGTCCTCAGAAATGTAATAGACAACATTAATGGTCTGTTTTGGTACCAACATGTGACAAGTTCAAAAACAAATAAGATTGACAAAAATATTGTTAATATAAATTTTTCTGAGATTTTAATTGATAATAATGGTGTATATAGAAATAATTTTTTATTTTTAGTGTATGTCATAGGACAACATCTTATCACTTTTCTTCTTAGATTATTTTTAAATGGTACTTAATTTATTAGCATGTACTAACTGACAAAACGTTATATTCCTGAGAAGTGTTTACTTCATTGTCCATTCAATAGTGTTAGAAATGAAAACATTAATTTTATTATGCCTCAGAATCTTGTGATAAGCCAGTATTTGAGAATGCCAGGCCCAGAAGAGATGACACCTGGTTTAAGCTCAATGACAAGTTGGACTATGAATGCAACGATGGATATGAAACCAGAGACGGAAGCACCACAGGCTCCATAGTATGCGGTGAGGATGGTTGGTCCAATACACCCACATGTCTCGGTAAGTACTCTATTTCAGGTATTCTTTTTTCAGAATTAAAAAAAAAAGTGCTCTTTTTTTTTTCAGATTTGATTTATTTAGAGATACTTTAAGGACAAGGATTAAAATCAAGGTGTTTTCTTACTTAATGTGAACAAGGAAAGGATTGTGTTTTGAAGCCCAAAGATAGGAATCTATCTTAAAGCACTACATCAAATTAAAGTTTCTTGTGGACACTTACATTACAGTTTTGTGATTGAGTTATAAATCCTTTTCAAATTGTCCCAAATAGAAACTTTCAAGTTGTTTAAAAAGGGTCACTTGATTTGTTAAATTTCTTCAGCTGTTTTCATCCAAATTTTCTGCTTTACAGCTTTCCCCTTATTACTTTCTCCAGTTATTGCCAGGAACTCTTCTTTTTCAAACATTGACAAGTTCTGTGGACAATTGGCTATTGACAAAATAGCTGTTTGTTTTCCCAGAATGAAAAGAAGCTTTCATCTTTGTAAAACTGGGTGGCTGTGCTTTGTTCCACACAGAGATAATGCAGAATTCTGAAATTAAAAGTCTATTTGGGAAATACCAGGGTGAGCAGAGTCAGTTTAATATTTGGGAGGATTTTATGAGCTGAGGCTAGGTAGGAGCTCAAGGCAAGATTATCCGGATAATTTCAGGGGTGTCAGCATTTGGATTTAGTTTCATGCTTGAGGAAAAGCCATGCCATACTTTTAAGCAAAGAAATGATTACATTAGAATTGCATTTTTGAAAGTTTTTTCCTGCATGCTTTGCTTGTGGTGGCCAAGAGATGAAGCAGTGAATTCCTACAGAGTGAGACTTGGGGTGGATTGATAACAGATGATGATGCCTGTGGGGAGGCAGACCCAGGGGACAGATCTGGGATATAGAAATGAGTGTTGTCATAAATGTGGAGAGAACAAACATTTAAAATAGATGTTTTAACAGACTGATTAATAGTGCAGTCTTTGTCCTCCTGCGAGTGGATGGGAAGAGGAACCAAGGCTCCCATGATGAGACTGGGCTTTGGTTGCAACAGGGCTGCTTACAGCTTTGTAGCAGGAGGAAGGAAGGAAAGTGATGCATAAGTCATGCGGTAAAGAAGCAGAAGCAGAAGCTGATAGTTTGTGTTTCTACACAAGGTAGGAGACAAGGTCATCTGAGACTGAGTGCTGCATTGGGGTACTGGTAGAAGAAACTCTGGGTGTTTGAAAATTTGAAATAGAGACTCTAGAGGAAAGAACAGTAAGTTCATTATAGAATGAGGTAGACTTGCTCACAAATATTGAAGACTGAGTTATGTTTGATTTGTTCAGACTGTCAACAATCACCTGTTTTGTGCCAGAAATTGGAAAAATACAAACATGGGCCAGCCTTTTCAGATCTTTCATTCCAATATTGGATAGTGATTAAAAAAAAAAAAACCAAATAAATGAACAAGAAGATAAATACAATTTTTATATATTTTATATAAAATAGTATTCAAAGAAAAGGAAGGAGTAAAGGATTTAGATAGAAAATAGGGGCAGGCTGAGGGCTCTGTTTTGTCTAGGACAGCATCCATACAAAGAAAATTAGGGAAACCATTCAGGGTAGAGGAAAGGACATGTGTAACAGCTGGGCCAACATTTGAACTTGACCTACTTAAACAATTCAAAGATTGAAAAAAAGAAAAAACAAAAACTGGACTGTGGATTGAGAGGGGCAGAGATGCATAAATGATATTGCAAGTATAGACAAATAAGGCTGGACTGTAAAGGGTTTGGATTTAATTCTGAGTGAGAAGCTTTTAAGAAGATCATATAATTAGTTTTCAATGACTGGAGGAAGATCCGGGTTTTATGAAGCCAGAACCTTACACAAACTTGAGGAGCCTTCTTTAAAAAAGAATACAAAGTCCTGAATACATAATTCCCATGAACATACGTATTCTGTCAAACATGAAAGGAAAATGTGAGGGAGAGGAAATTGACGTGACAGAGACAGCAGTAGAAACCGAAGCTGGTTAACGTTATCTTTTGTGAATTTTATCAAACTTGATGATGTGAATCAATACATTGTTAGAAATGAGCAGCACTGTTTACTTCGCCAGTGACTGAATGATCAAAGGATACATAACATTTTAACAAGTGTTGTTCCCTCAGTAATTTGCAGAAAACTGCATGCAGGTTGGATAATTTTTAATTTATTTGATACATACTGTGAGTTCTATACTTTGGTGAAAGGTTTCAAAAATTGTTATAAACCATTTAAAACTATAGTGTCTTCAACAATGTTAAAGTGTCAATGAGAAGCAAAAAGTTCTTGAAAACATTTTCAGTTCAATACTAGGTTTAATGATGTTGGTATCTGGACAAAGACAGATATCTTTAATTACGGGTCTGTCCATTCAATCTCTTCCTTTAATCACATTTAAAGAGATAAAGACATTTATATAGAGATAAAGTTATTATCTCTAGATAAATATAGTAGTTGAAAAATTTGCAACAGCCAAGATCATGTTTTTCCTTATCAAGCAATATTTACAATAATATGTTGAGAAAAATAATTTGTATAAAATGAATACAAACTATATAAACAAACATACATGCTAATAAATAATTGGGTGGTCGAATGGAAAAGAATTTTGGGGGACAAATTCTAGTGATTCACATGCCAAGAAGACTTCATCAACTGAGCTGATAAAATCAACATAAAATCAAAAATGAAAACAAATTTGTTTGGTTACTTTTTTACTCACATTACTTTCATAAATCATTAATTTATCTGTAATATTATGATGATATGATAATTGACTTTTGGATAGTTTGCTCATAAAACAACTCTAATTTTTATATTCCAATTTTTAATTTTAAAAATTAAGCAGTGAGAAAGGAGGATTTAAAATTAAATTATTTCAATTTTAATGATAAGATCACATCTAATATAAGCAAGTTGAAATTTTGAAAATAAATTCAAAAAAGAAATTTTTTCTAAAAAAATTCTTTTCTAAAAAAGAATTTTTTCTAAAAATTGTTTTCTAAAAAATTCAGAAAAGAAATTTTGAAAATAATATTTGTTGGTTAAGTCATGTGAAATATTTGCATCAAAATCACTAAATTGGTTCACTCAGAATGATTACAAAGTGTAAACAGAAAATAAATCCAATGCTAACTAAAAGTGTCATTCATATTTAAGCAGCTATTCCACACACATTTTTAGTGATGTTGATTCTCTGTGTTCCTCAATGATGTATAATTTGTAATGGATTTTCTGAGACATTGTGTATGTTCAACTTTACAAGATGATTCTCAGTGGTTTTCCACTGTGGATGTACCAATGTACACTCATATCAACTATGCATTGTTGCTCTAATCCTTGTTAATGATTGGTGATGTAACCTTTTAGTGTTTACACTTTGAGTGATTGTAAAATGCTATAGCATTATAGTTTTAATTTGAATTCCTTTTTATTAATTAGATGGCATATGCTCATATGCTCTTTGTTAATTACTTTTTCTAATCTATGAAATGCATATTAATAGTTTTCTTAATTTATCTTTCTGTGTGTTTTTGTATTGATTTATGGGTAATCTTTGTAAATTCTGAATATTAAATCTCTTTCAGTTATATCTATTGCAAGTATTTTCTCCATTTCCATGGTGTTTTTCTTTTCTTTAAGATATCCTTATTAACACAGTTTATTCTTTTCCTACAATCAAAGCTATTTTCTTGATTAATGTTTATTGTGTCTTCTTAAAGGACATAAAAAGATTATGCTATATTTTATTCAAAATTTTTGATATTTTGCCTTCTCTGTTACATATTTCATCCTATTGGAATTGATTTTTATGAATGGTAATTATCAAATTTCCTTTTTAGAAAATATGGAAAATCCAACATTTCCCCAGTTATCTGTAATTACACCTGTCTCAATATACAATAACATATATAATCACTATCAATGAGTTCTCTATTCTGTGCCGTAATCAGTGTTCCATACCACAGTATCATACCACAGTATCATTATATATCATAGATATATAATAAATCTGAACATCTAGTAAAGATCTTTCACCCTAATCTTTTCCTTCATCATTCTCTGATTTTTCTCTTGGGCCTTTCATGTTACGTATTTTACATCACCTCAAGAAGTTCCTTCACAAACTTAGTTTAGGTTTTTATTGGAATTACCTCAATTCTCCAGATCAATTTATATAGAATAGATATTTTTACGATACTGATCCTTCCTATTATTAAATATGATATATTTTGAAATTATTTTGGTCTTTTTGAATGTCTGCCAATTGTCTTGCATTATGCATTTTTATCTTATGAGAAGATATTTGCTGTTATGAATTATGTTTCTTGTAGACAATATGCTTTTTACTTATTTAAGCCTTAAGAACTTTCTTTTATCTTGGGTGATTTGAAATTTTAAAAAATTAATATAATATTGCTTAAAATTTGAAATGAGCATTCATTTGATGGTCTTTAACTTACTTCAGCAGTTTTGCTTGTTTATCTTACTTTTTTTTTTTTTTTTCTTCTTTCTGGAATTTTGCTTACTTGCCTTGATGAAACTTAACTATTTTCTCTTATTTTCCATATTTTTTTAACTTTTCATTTCCTATACACGTAGGTTGCTTTGGTGTTTTTCTTTTAGTAACTCAACAAATTAAAAAATTGATGCAATTATCCCTATTTAATTTTTAAGGAATCATTTTTAAATCAACTTTATTTGGGTAAAATTGCACACAATAAAATTCACACTTGTTTAGTTTGTAGGCCAATGACTTTTGAGAAATTCATACACACACTTATCACAAACTCAATAGAGTTAGAGGCAATTTTAATTTCCCCAAAAGTTGTTTTGTGCCCCTCTCCACTCAACCTCCTCCCAGAAAACTGCACCAAAGGTTCTAATGATAGAAGTCCCCAAAGGGCTTTGCCTTTAAGTAATGGCTACATTCCCTCCTTTGGTAGAATCTAATTACGTATAAGCAGTTTTACCATTGGATATGTATAATTTTTGTTTAAGTGTATGGTCTTGGAAGTTAGAGTCCAACTAGGCAAATTACATTTTCCATTTATAAATTCCCACAGGCTAGGGGAATTGCACATGTGCTATGAGTTCATTCTTTTGCTTCTCATGCCAAGACCCCACTTATCTCCACTTCCATCTGGTAGGTCTTATTTATCTGCTCCTCAGGTTAGCGTGAAGGCTATTTCCTATCTGTTGTCCCTATCATGCCATTGAATTATCTGTTGCCTCTCTTTTGATGTATATTTCTAAAGTTCTGTTAGCTCTCCAGACTGATTACCATCTTTTTCAAAACTATGCCTGGGCCATATTTTCATTTTTCCTAGAGTGATTTGTAGTTTTCTGTTGTCTACCATTTGGTTTCCATGGTTAAACCAATCAGATTTTCCCAGACCAGAACAGGCTCAGGTCTCAGACTGGGGCTGTATTCAGTGTCAGGTTTCCTTGAGGGTGTTTCTTAGAAGATTGACACTCTTTACTGTGAGGCTTCTAGCCACTGTGTTTTTCACAACCTGACCAGCAGGTGGCACCTGTCAGCCTGTCGTTCCCACTGGGGTAAAGAGGTGTGGCCCTTTTAAATCTCAGCTTAGATTGTTGCTGGTTTGATTGTTTCCCCCAGGCCCTGGGGTCTGAGTTCTGAGGGGAGGGCTGGCACTAGAGGTAGTCCCCCCTCCTTCCTCTTAGGGAAGATACACCCCCTAGGGTGTTATCTTCTGCATTTGAATTTGAATTACTCCTTTGTCTCCCTGACTCTGTTAACTCCACCCCTGTCTGAGTCAGAGTGCTGTGAACTGAAAATGTCTGAGGTTTTCTCTACTGATCCACTCAGGTTGAGCGAGAGAGAAAAAGGGAAATAAAGTCCCTTTTCAGAGCCAGTCCACGGACCTCCAGTTTTGCCCGTTGGCCAGAGATAGCACCCGCTCTTCTGGACTCCCTTTCCTAGGGTGCAGATGCCCTCTGTTTCTCAGAGATCAGTCATCTCTAAAAGCCTCTGTATTTTTTTTTTCTGTCAGCCTCACTTTGTCTTCATTGGGAGTCACCGCAGGGTACTTTGCTGCTTGTTAGGGGTTTGTCTGTTTGTTGCTTGTATTCAGCAGTCCACATTTGCTAATTAAAACCTCAGTTGGAGCTAGGTTGTGCTATATTTGCTCACTCCCGTAATGCTGCTTTCTCCCACAGTGAGGTTTTGTAGCTCAGCCTGCCATGGGGAGAGAGGGTTCCCTGCATTTTTCTGCAGTTTTTACTTACAGCTTTTATGCTGAAATCTCAGCCATTCCTCCCATTCCTGGCTAGTGTATGATGTGTGGACAGTCACGGTTGTCCTCCAGCAGTTATTCCAGACTATTTACTAGTGGTTCCTGGTTGTTTATTAGTTGCTCTAGCAGACTAACTCAATTCCACACCTTTCTATGCCATCATCTTGCACCTCCCCCTATCTATTCCTTTTTTATTAGGTTTTCTGATTTTTAAGAAATTTATCACTTCATCTAAGTTGTTAAATGTGTTGGCATAACAATATTCATAAGAGTCCCTTATTATCTTTTTAATAGCTCTAAAAATTGTCATGATGCCATGTCTTTCATTGCTCATGTTAGCAATTTCTGTCCTCTCTCCATTTTCCTGATTAGTCTCTATAAATGTCTACAATTTTATGGAACTTCTAAAATAACCAGCCTTTGGTTTCATCAATTTTCTCTATTTTTTTTCTCTTTTCTACTTTGTTGTCTATTGCTCTGATCTTTATTGCTCCCTTTCTTTTTCTTACTTTGGGTTTAATTTTCTTCACTTTTTGTAATGCTTAAAGTAGAAACTTATTCATTAATGTGAAACATTTTCTTTTTTGCCCAGTGTAACAAATTTCTTCCAAATTACTTTATGTGGCATCCCACAAATTTTGATGTGTTTTATATTTGTACTCATTGTGATCAATATACCTTTATAGATACATTTTAACTCTTTTTCCTCCAGCCTTATTTAACAATGTCTTATTTAGTTTCCAAGTAATTGTTGATTTTAAAAGATATATGTTACTGACTTTTAATTTCATTCCTGTTTGGTCAGAGAACACATGTTGTATGTCATGAATCCTTTAAATTTATTTATTGAGAATTGTAATATGGTCCAGAATATGTTCTTTTTGGTAAACATTTCAAATGTATTTAAAATAATGTGTATTGTTTCAGTTGTTTTTGAATGTTCCATATATATAAATTCTATTATATTTAAGTCCCCTGGCTGAAATGAAAACTTTTATTTTTATAAAAGGTCCTCCTTTATCTTGTTTATATTACTTGCTCTGAAGTCTACTTTGTGTGATATTCATATAAGTACTTGTTCTAGTTTGCTAATGCTGACAGAATACAAAACACCAGAAATGGGTTGGTTTTTATAAAATGAGGTTTATTTGGTTACACAGTTACAATCTTAAGGATATAAAGTGTCTAAGGTAATGTGTCAACAATCAGGTACCTTCATTGGAGGAATGGCCAGTGGCGTCCGGAAAACCTCTGTTAGCTGGGAAGGCACGTGGCTGGCATCTGCTCCAGAGTTCTGGTTTCAAAATAGCGTTCTCCCATAATGTTCCTCTCTAGGCTTCAGCTTCTCTCCAAAATGTCACTCTCAGATGCTCTTGGGGCATTTGTTTTCTCTTAGCTTCTCTGGAGTAAAAGTCTGCTTTCAAAGGCCATCTCCAAAATGTTTCTGTAAACTGCAGTTCCTCTATCAGCTCCTGTACATTCTTCAGTGTCCCTCTTGGCTGTAGCAAGCTCGCTCCTTCTGTCTTACCTTCTATAGTGCTCCAGTAAACTAATCAAGGCCCACACTGAATGGGTAGGGCCACACCTCCATAGAAATTATCCAATCAGAGTTATCACCCACAGTTGGGTTGGTATGTTGTATATTTATATTCATTCTGACCAATATACTTTTATAGTTACATTTTAACTCCTTTTCCTCCAGCCTTATTTAGCAATGTCTTACTGAGTTTCCAAATAATTGTTGATTTTAAAAAGATACATATTATTGACTTTTAATTTCATTCCTCTTTGGTCAGAGAACATGTTGTATGTCATCAATCCTTTTAAATTTATTTATTGAGACTTGTAACATGGTCCTGAATATGTTCTATTTTGGTAAATGTTTCAAATGTATTTATAATAATGCATATTCTTCAATTGTTTTTGAATGTGTCATAAATATGAATTCTGTCCACTTGGCATATCATGTTATTCAAGTCTAGTAGGTTTTGCTAATATTCTTCTTATTTGTTCTATTAATTCAGGAGATAGATTGACTTGGAATCTTTTGCTCTAAGTGAAGATTTGTCTGTTTCTCCTTTCTGTTCCTTGGTGTTTGCTTTAAACACTTTAGAGTTCTGTTGCCATGTACAAAAAATGTAGAATATTTAAGTCCCCTGGCTGAATTGAAATCTTTTATTTTTTATAAAAGGCCCTCCTTTATCTTGTTTATATTACTTGCTCTGAAGTACTTGTTCCAGTTTGCTAATGCTGCCAGAAGGCAAAACACCAGACATGGACTGGCTTTTATAAAAGGGGGTTTATTTAGTTACACAGTTACAATCTTAAGGCCATAAAGTGTCCAAGGTAATGCATCAACAATCAGGTACCTTCACTGGAGAATGGCCAATGGCATCCAGAAAACCTCTGTTAGCTGGGAAGGCACGTGGCTGGCATCTGCTCCAGAGTTCTGGTTTCAAAATGGCTTTCTCCCAGGATGTTCCTCTCTAGGCTTCAGCTTCTCTCCAAAATGTCACTCTCAGTTGCTCTTGGGGTGTTTGTCCTCTCTTAGCTTCTCTGCTTTCAAAGGCCATCTCCAAAATGTTTCTGTAAACTGCAGTTCATCTCTTAGCTCCTGTGCATTCTTCAAAGTGTCCCTCTTGGCTGTAGCAAGCTTGCTCCTTCTGTCTGAGCTTATATAGTGCTCCAGTAAACTAATCAAGGCCCTTGCTGAATGGGTAGGGCCACACCTCCATGGAAGTTATCCAATCAGGGTATCACCCACAGTTGGGTGGGGTGCATTTCCATTGAAACAACCTAATCCTAACATTCCAACTTAATCCCCTCTAATATGTCTGCCCCCACAAGATTGCATCAAAGAACATGGCTTTTCTGGGGGACATAATATATACAAACTGGTACATTCCACCCCCTGGGCCCCGGAAAAACATGATCTTTCCATATACAAAATACATTCATCCCATCACAATATCACAGAAACTTAAATCATTTCAGTAACAATAGTTAAGCACAAGATCACATCAAAATCAATTACAGGCATGGTTGGTCCTAAGGCATAATTCCCCTCTGGCTCTGTACCTGTGAAACTTAGAACAAGTTGTCTGCTTCCAATATACAAGGGAAGGACAGTCGTAGGGTAAGCATTCTTATTGACATAAGGAGAAACTGAAAGGAATACAAATCAAAACAGTTCCTAAAACCCACAGGGCAAACTCCATTTGATTTCAAAGTCTGAGAGTCATTTACAGAAGGATGTTGCATCCTTGGTGCTTGAGAGAGCCGAGTCTAACCCTTCCTAAGGGCCTTTGCGACAGCCCTTTCATCCCCAAACACTGGGGTGAGTGCTCCAAAATATCCACACATTGGGGAGACCACCTTCTCAGCCCCACCCTCCTCAAACACCAGGGCAGCACCCAAATTCTCTTCCATCTCTGGGGCACATGCTCAACCCGTTCAGAACAGTGCATGGCAGCCAGGATCTCCTTGACCTCTGGGGCAAACTTATCCTTTCCACGCCTGTGGGCCACCCTGCTCTCCCAGCCTGAGACATCTTGAATCCAGACCTCAAACTCCATGGCTCCATCTTTGAAGAAATTTTTCCTTCAGTTTGTTCCTTGTCCGTCTTCTCCAGTCCAGACTAGCAGCAGATCTATCTATAAAGATCTTGCAAAAATTCAGTAGGCTTTGCATGAAGCACACAGGGGTCAAAGCCATCAGACCATAGGACTTTCCACAAATCCTTTCTCAATAACTCCATCTCTAATCCTGGCTTGTAGTGAAATGGTGGCTGGGTTCCATGTTTGGTTAAATCCTCATGTTAGACTGTAGCTTCTGTTGTCTCACTTTTTGGAAATCTAGAATTCTCCAAATTATCAGCTTCTGGTTTCTTTGTACGCAAGAGTTCAGTTCTAAGTTTATCTCTCTCCTGTCACATTTTACTATAAGCTGCAAGTAGAAGCCAGGCTACTTCTTCTATATTTTGCTCGGAGATCTCATCAGCTAAATATTCGAGGTTGTTGCTTTCAAATTCTGCCTTCCATCCAACACCAAGACTCAATTCTGCGAAATTCTCTACTGCTTTAAAACAAGGATCACCTTCCTTCCAGTTTGCAACAAAGCATTCATCATTTCTGTTCAAGGCCTTATCAGAAGTATCTTTAGAGTCCGTAATTCCAGTCTCTTTGAAGCAGTTTAGGCCTTTATCAAGCTCCTCCCAATTCTTCCAGAATCTTCCCCATATCCATTTAATTTAATACATGTTTGCTATTTGCAAACTCAGCAGCACCCCACTTCTGGTACAAAAGCTGTTCTAGTTTGCTAAAGCTGCCAGAATGCAAAACACCAGAAATGGATTGGCTTTTATAAAAGGGGGCTTATTTGTTTACACAGTTAGTCTTAAGGCCATAAAGTGTCCAAGGTAACATATCAACAATCGGGTACCATCACTGGAGGGATGATCAATGGCATCTGGAAAACCTCTGTTAGCTGGGAAGGCAGGTGGCTGGCATCTGCTCTGGAGTTCTGGTTTCAAAATGGCTTTCTCCCAGGATGTTCTTCTCTAGGCTTCAGCTTTTCTCCAAAATGTCACTCTCAGTTGCTCTTGGGGCATTTGTCCTATCTTAGCATCTCTGGAGCAAAAGTCTGCTTTCAAAGACCATCTCCAAAATGTCTCTGTAAATTCCAGTTCATCTCTCAGCTCCCATGCATTCTTCAAAGTGTCCCTCTTGGCTATAGCAAGCTTGCTCCTTCTCTCTGAGCTTATATAGTGCTCCAGTAAACTAATCAAGGCCCATGCTGAATGGTTGCGGCCACACATTCATGGAAATTATCCAATCAGAGTTATCACCTACAGTTCAGTGGGGCACATTTCCATGGAAACAATCTAATCCAAACGTTCCAACTTAATCCACATTAATATGTCTGCCCCCACAAGATTGCATCAAAGAATATGGCTTTTTCTGGGGGACATAATATATACAAACTGGTACAGTACTCAATCTTTATTTTAGTATATTTTCCATCCTTTCACATTTAATATTTTTGTCTTTATATTTAAAGTGCATTTCTTTTTCATTCAGTCTGAAAATGTCTGCCTTTTAGTTGTTGTGGTTAGACATTTTATGTTTAATGTGATTATTTGTATTGTAATGTCTATCTGTCATCTTTTTATTCATTTTGTACTTTCATCATCAATTCTTTGATCTCCTTTTCCTCCTTTTTTTTAATTTAATTTTGTTAAAAATTTTCCAAAAGTGAAAAATACTCTATATTCTCACTAGGAAATAGTTTCACTTTCCTCCTCCCCCTGATAACCTCTAGGATATTTTCTGTGCCTTGGATTTGATAATTGTAGATATTTCATATAAGTGAAATTATACAGAATTTGACCTTATATGTCTTCCTTATTTCACTCAGCATAATACTTTCAAGGTTCATATTGCAATATGTCTCAGAACTTCATTACTTCTTATGGCCAAAAGTATTCCACTATTTATATTTAACACATTTTCCTTAAGCATCCATTTGCCAAAAGACCCTTGCACTGTTTCCACCTTTGGGGTACTGTTAATAATGCTTCTATGGACATTGGAGTACAGGTATCTGTTTGAGACCCTGTGTTCAATTCCATTGGGTATAAAACTAGGAAGAAAATTGCCAGGTCATATGCTAATTCCATGTTTAACCTTTTGAGTTTTTCTTCTACTCCTTTCTCAATGTCTCCACCATTTTGTGTTTCCACCAACAATGCATGAAGATCCCAATTTCCATGCATCCATTACAAAACTTGCTATTATTTGTTTGTTCATTTTTTAAAAATAATAACCACCCTTTTGGGTGTAAAGCAGTATCTCTTTGTGGCTAATGATGTTGAATACCTTTGAATGTGCTCATTTCCATAATGGCTAATGATATTGAATATATTTGAATGTGCTCATTGGTCATTTTTATATTCTCTTTGAAAAACTGTTTGTTCAAGTCCTTCATCCATTAATTTTTTTTTTTTTTTTTTTTTTGGATTTTGGTTCTTGAATTGTATGAGTTCCTTATTTTATTCTGGATATTAAACCCTTTTCAGATTTTTCAGATATATGATTTACAACTATTTTCTCCCATTCTATAGGTTTCATTTTCACTTTCTTGATATTGCATTTTGATGCATGAAAGCTGTTAATTTTGATGAAGTTGAATTCATTGCTTTTTTCTTTTCTTATTCATGTTTTGGTATCATATCAAAGAATCCACTGCTGTAAAAAGGTCATAAAGATTTACTCCTATGTCACCTTCTAAAAGTTCTCTGGTTTTAGCTTTTATGTTTAGGCACTTGATCCATTTTGAATTAATTTTTGTATATGATGTGAGGTCAGGGTCGAACTTCATTCTTTTGCATGTAGATGTTCAGTTTGTTTTCAGCATGATTTATTGAAGAGACTATTCTTTCTTCATTTAGTGGGCTTGGCACTCTAGTCAAAAATCAATTGACCATAGGTATGAAGGTTTACAGGCATACTTAATTTTATTGCAAATCACTTTATTGCACTTCATAGATATTTCACTTTTTGCAAACTGAAGGTTTGTGGCAAGCCTGTGTCAAGCAAGTCTATTGGTGCCAAATTAATATAGAAAGCTCAGGTAATGGTTAGCATTCTTAACATTAAAGGATTCATTAATTAAAGTATGCACATTGTTTTCTAGACATAATGCTATTTTACCTTCAGTAGACTACAGTATAGTGTAATATAACTTGTATATGCACTGAGAAACCAAAAAATTTGTGTGACTTGCTTTATTGCAATATTTGCTTTATTGCAGTGATCTGGAACTGAACCCACAATATCTCTGAGATATGCCTTTATCTCTGAACTCTCAATTTGATTCTATTTGTCTATGAGTCTGTCCTTGTCAAAGTACCAGGCTGTTTTCAGCTTTGTTTTTTGAAAAATACTGTAGCTTTGTATCAGTTGTAAAATGGGAAATGTGAGCCTTCCAGCTTTGTTTTTTAATTTTCAAGATAGTTTTGGCTATTTGGACCTCCTTACACTTGCACATTAATTTGATAATTGACTGTCCCACTTCTGGAAAGCAGATGGTGTGATTATGGTTGGAATTGCACTGATTATGTAAACTGCTTTGGGTAGAATTGACATCTTAAAAATATTTATTTTTAATAATTCATGAACACAGAATAATTCCCTCTCACTATTTAGGCCTTCTTAATTTCTTTCAGCAATGTTTTATAGCTTTCCATATACAAACCCTTTACATCCTTAGTTAAATTTATTCCTAGATATTTTATTCTTTCAGTTGCTATTGTAAAAGGGGTTCTTTTCTTGGTTTCATTTTTGGGTTGGTCATTGCATGCATATAGACATGCCACTGATTTTTGCAAGTTGATCTTGTACCTAGCCACTTTGCCATGTTCATATATAAGCTCCAGCAGCCTTCTTGTAGATTATTTGAGGTTTTCTATACATGGAATTTTGTCATCTGCTAATTTAGTATTTTTCATTTCTCTTTCTTTCCTAATTACTCTGGCTTGATCTTCCATTATAACATTGAATAGCAGTGGTGAAAGCAGGACTCCTTGCCTTTTTCTTTCTCTTAAGTAGAAAGTTTTCTATCTTTTATCTTTGAGTATTATTTTATCTATGGGTTTTTCTTACACATCCTTTGTCATGTTGAAGAAGTTCACAAATATTCCTAGTTTTCTGAGTGTTTTTGATGGATTTAGTTCAATGCCTTTTCTGTGTCAATTGAGATGTTCCTCTGTGCTTTTTTCCCCCTCATTCTGTTAGTGTGCTGTGTTATGTTGATTTATTTTCTTATGTTGAGCCATCCTTGCATTCCTGGGATGAATCCCACTTGATCATGGTGTAGAATCATTTTAATGTGCTGTTGGATTCAGTTTGATACTATTTTGTTAAGGATTGTTGCTTCTATATTCATAAGGAATATTGGTCTGTAATTTTCTTTACTTGTGATATTTTTATCTGGCTTTGGTATTAGAGTGATGTTGGCCTCACTATATAAATTAGGAAGTGTTCCCATGTCTTTGAGTTTCTGGAGTGTTTGAGAAGAATTGTGTTAATCTACTTACTATTTAATTATTGCATCATAACATTTGTCTTTTTATAAACATGTTTACTGAATATATGCTTGTGCTTTCTCCCTTTTAGAAACATGTTCAAAATCAGATATAAATATTGAGAATGGGTTTATTTCTGAACCTGAATATACAAATCCCTTAAATAAACAAATGCAATATAAGTGTCAAGAAGGATATGTAACACCAGAAGGTACAACCTCAGGATCAATTACATGTTTACAAAGTGGATGGTCAGCTCAACCCACATGCATTGGTAAGTAATGTATTGTCTTATTATTCATTCTTCTTATGACAGTGTATAAAAGTTTTCTTCCACTTAATTCTTTTTGGGGGAGTGGTGGCTTATGTTGTTCCATTTGAAAAGATAAATAAAACATTTTGAGAAATTGTATGTGTATATTAATGTGTATTTATATATACATATTTAGAAATATTTTTCTGCCTCTACTACCTAGATGTTTATGAAGATTTTCTAAGAACTTGCTAAGTTTTTTTCATTGATAACTTTATTATCTCAAAGCCACTCAGTGAGACTATTGAAGTATCAGTTATCCATTCCCACTCTGTAATTTTTTTTCTTTTTCTTTTGATTACTGTGCTTTCTATGGGATCTGGATAAAGAAAAAATAATGCAAGTTGTCTGCATGTCAACTCATTTTATATTAAATTATGATCAGTTATCTACTACACAGCTTCTTATTATGGAAAAGAATATGTTCATAAATATATTGATCTTTTCACTCAACCCATTTTTTCTTGTAGATGTATCATAACTGCTATCTGTTATATTACCTCTAAATTCACAAAATGTCAATCTGGTGCCCTGAAACATGCAATACACACCATTAATGGCATGCTTTGGTATCAGCATGTGATACACTCACAAAAGTGAATAGAATTCACAAAAATGTTATAAACATAAATTTTTCAGAGGGTTTAATTGATGAAAATAATGATGTCTATAGAAATAAATTTTTATTTTTAGTAGCTATTCAGAACAACAATCTTATTCTTAGAAGATTTTTAAATGGTACTTAATTGATTAGCACATACTAACCGGCAAAGCTTTTTGTTCCTGAGAAGTATTTACTCCATTGTCCATTCAAAAACATTAGAAATGAAAACCTTAATTTTATTGTGACCCAGAATCTTGTGATAAGCCAGTATTTTAGAATGCCAGACCCAAAAGTAATGGCACCTGGCTTAGCTCAATGACAAACTAGACTATGAATGCAATGATGGATATGAATCAAGAGACAGAAGCACCACAGGGTCCATATTATGTGGTGATGGTGTTTGGTTCAATACACCCACATATCTAGGTATTCTTTTTTTCAGGTATTCATTTTCAGAATTAAAAAAAAATGTGCTTTTTTTCAGATTTGAATTATCTAGATGTGTTTTAAGGAACAATGTTTAAAGTCAAAGTGTCTTCTGATTTAATGTGAACTTGGATGGGATTGTTTTTGAAGAACCATGTCAAAGTAATGTTTCTTGTGGTCACATATATTACAGATTTGTGATTGAAATATAAATCCTTTTCAAATCATTCTAAATATAAACTTTCAAATTAATTGAGACTGTTCACCCATTACCAAAATTACCATTTCTTACTTTTCCCCAGCTATTTTTCTCTTGAGTTTCTGCTTTACACCTTAGCCTTTATTAATTTCTCTGATTATTGCCAGATCTTCTTTTTCAGACATTGGAGAGTTCTGTGGACAATTGGTTATTAACAAATAGCTGTTGATTTTCCCAGGTTAGAAAGAGGGCTTCCATCTTTGTAAATCTGAGTGGATGTGGTGTGTTCCACAGAGAGGGAATGTTGTCTGCAGGGTTCTGAAAGTAACATACATTGGGGAAATACCAGGGTGAGTAGAGTCAATTTAAACTTTGTGAGGATTTTATGAGCTGAGGCTGGGTAGGAGGTAAAGGCAAGATTAGGTAGGTTATTTTGGGAAAGTTGTTACTTGGATTTAGTTCTCCTGTTTGGAGTTATCTCAGTTTCTTGGCTATGTAGATTGGTGCCTTGGGCCCAATTCAGGAAATTTTCAGACTTCAGCTTTGTTTTTCTCTTAAATGCAATTTTATTGAGATATATTCACACACCATACAATGCACCTGAATTATACAATCATTGGCTCACAGTAACGTCACATTGTTGTCAATTCATCACCATGATAAATGTTGGAATATTTTAATTACTCCAGAAAAAGAAAGGAAAAAGAAAACCCCAACTATCCCTTACCCCTTATCTCCCCCATCATTGCCACCTAGTATTGGTGAAATACATTTGTTAATGTTGATGAAAGAATATTAAGATATTACTGTTAACTATAGTCCATGGTTTACAAAAGGTACATCTTTTCCCTCTATTATTAACTCCTTATAACAGTGTTGTACATTTGTTCTAGTTCATGAAAGAACTTTTTAATATTTTTACAGTTAGTCACAGTCATTGTCCACCACAAGATTCACTGTGTTATACATTCTCATATTTTAACCTTCAGCTTTCCTTCTGGTGACATACAAGACTCTAAATTCCCCCTTTCACCACATTCACCCACAATTCAGCACTGTTAATTTTACTCCCCAAAATATGCTACCATCACTTCTATCCATTTCCAAAAGTTCAAGTTTGATCTAGTTAAAAATTCTGCATATATAAAGCAACGACTTCCCATTTCTGGCCTCATTCTATATCCTGGTAACCTATACTCTAGATTTTATGTCTATGAATTTACATATAATAATTAGTTCATACAATATTTGAGATCATGCAGTATTTGTCCTTTTGTGTCTGATTTATTTCACTCAACATAACAGTCTCAAAATTCATCCATTTTGTTGTGTGCTTCAGGACTTCGTTCCTTCTTACTGCTGAGTAATATGTAATATTTCATCGTATGTATAAACTGCATTTTGTTTATCCATTCATCTGTTGATGGACACTTGGGTTGTTCCCATCTTTTGGCAATTGTGAATCATGCCACTATGAACATTGGTGTGCAAATGTCTGTTCGTATCCCTGCTTTCAGTTCTTCTGGGTCTACACCTAGCAGTGGGATTGACAGATCATATGGCAGTTCTATAGTTACCTCCCTGAGGAACCACCAGACTGTCTTCCAGAAAGGCTGCACCATTGTGTATTCCTACCAGCATGAGCATTCCTATTTCTCCACATTCTCTCCAACACTGGAATTTTTTTTTTATAATGGCCATTCTTGTCGGTGTGAAATGGTATCTCATTATGGTTTTGATTTGCATTTCCATAATAGCTAGCGGTGTTTGGCATCATTTCATGTGCTTTTTAGTCTTTTCTATTTTCTTTGGAAAAATGTCTATCCAAATCTTTTTTCCTATTTTTAAATTGGGTTGCTTATCTTTTTATTGTTGAGTTGTAGGATTTCTTAATATATTCTGGATATCAAGCTATTGTCAGATATGTTGTCTCCAAGTATTTTCTTCCTTTGAGTTGGCTGCCTTTTCACTCCTTTGACAAAGTCCTTTGAAGCACAAAAATATTCAATTTTGAGGAGAACCTATTTATCTATTTGTGCTTTGGGTGTAACATCTAAAAAACTATGGTCTATCCCGAGATCTTGAGGGTGTTTCTCTACATATTCTTCTAGGAGTTTTTTGGTACTGGTTCATATATTTAGGTCTTTGATGTACTTTGAGTTAATTTTTGTGTATTGTGTGAAATAAGGGTTCTCTTTCATTCTTTTGGATGTGGATGTCCAGTTTCCCAGCACCATTTATTTTGGGATAGAGAGATCTGTTGTTCTTCCATGATCCCTGAAGTTCTGTTCATATCTGTTTTTCAGTGTATTTTCCTGCTGAGTAATTTGCATTGCTCTAAATGTGAAATTCATGGAGTCCTTCTGCCATATCAAATCTACTACTATGCTCATCCAACATTTTTTTTTTTAAATATTCTGGGATTACATTGTCAAATCTATCATTCCCAATGGATTTTTAAAAATCATTTTTAAATAATTCCAAACTCTCAAGCATCTTGGTGTTGGCATCTATCGAATGCCTTTTCTCTTTAAATATTTTCCTCATTCTTGGTAGGTAGAGTGATTTTTCAATGGTAGGTAGAGTGATTTTTCAACTGTATCCTGAAAATTTGGGTCTTATGGCTTGAGACCTTAGATTTTACTTAAGTCTTATATTTCAGTAGCCTCCATTACTAGCATACACAAGGCAAGTCCAGGCTTACCACATGGCCTCCATCTACCCCACAGGAGAAAGGACTGAGTGCCTTGTTTTCTCAGGGTGTTGAAAATCCAGGCTCTTCACTTGGTCTCTATTGAGTGGAAGTTGGGAGATTTTCAGTTACTCTATGGTCTTTTTTTAGAATAGATCTGGTATTGCAGAAAAGATTTCCGTATTTCTGGATTGCTCCTTTCCCAGGTCTTAGGGTTGAGATTGCAGGCTCTTTGGGGGAATTTTTTGCCTGAACCTGATATCATTTCTGGGTTGCAGTCTTCTCCAATACCTAGTCCATGACATATATATAGATATATATATGTAAAGGCAAAAATAAACCCAAGTAATGCACTACTTTGTTATTCCTTGATCTCTAAATTCCTAGTCACAACTATTTCTCTAACTCTTTCTGAGTCTTCATAGTTTCATTCTACATTATATATCCAGGATTTTTAATTGTACTTAGCAGGAGAAATAGGCAGAAATGTTTCTACCACATTTTGTCCAGAAGAGGACACCAAAAACCCCTTTTTTATTTTATACAAATTGTATTCTTTGAAATTTTCCAAGGACTTGATGTTTCTTTTTTAATAAAAGTGAAAATCGAGAAAGATGTCTAGAGATCCAAATGAAAACAAAAGGCCTTCCAGTTTATTTTAGCTATCCTACAGTCAAACATTTATTCATGGGAAAAAACATTTTTAACATTGGAATATTACAAAGCAAACACATTTATACATACTTTTTGCTCATTGTGAGGTGAATGGAAGTGCTGAGAAATGGTGTAATTCTCAATATATTTGATAAGAATTTGCCTCAATTTATCCTGTAAGGTGATTCTGTCTCAATAAATAATATTTTTTAGATTCTAAAGAAAAATGTGGGCCCCCTCCAGCTATTGACAATGGAGATTTAACCTCATTCCCACAAGCAGTGTATGCTCTAGGATCAGCAGTGGAGTATCAATGCCAGGCCTACTATGTGCTTCAGGGTGACGCACGTGTGACATGTAGAAACAGAGAGTGGTCAGAGCCACCAAGATGCTCAGGTCAGTGCTTCACTTTTCCAGGGATCCTGGAAAATGAGAGTAATAAGAATAAACTTTGACCATTTATGATTGAATTTTCATGGAATAACAAAGAATTTTCTGAGTGCTTGACTACCAAATATTATGTGTGGCAACAAAGATTTGGAAATTATTATTCAAACATAGTAGTAAAGGAAGGTTTTTTAAATATAAGACTCCTAATATACTAATTCACATTATGAATCTTTGGTAATAGCATTTAATTATCACCCATTAAGCATAATACCTTATTTTCACATCATTTGTATTTCCACATTTTAAAAAATCTATGTTATATTTTTTCATGGAGATGGCTTGGCAAAGGTTTTGAGAAAGAATTCCTGAGACAGTATGTAGGATTCCATTGCAAAGCTAGAAATCTATGAAAAAGAAAATTTGTGTTATTTATTGTTTTATGTTCATTTTTTTCTTCTTACAGAGGCATGTGTAATATCAGAAGATATCATGAATGAATATAACATAGAGTTAAAATGGACAAATGACAAAAAACTGTATGTCAAAACAGGTGATAGTATTGAATTCAGGTGTAAAAATGGATATAACCCAAAGACACCAACATCTTCTTTTGAAACAAAATGTCAGGAAGGAACAGTGATATATCCCAGTTGTGCATAAAATTTGGCTTACTGCATTCATGTAATGAAAATACATGCATTTATTCTGAATTTTGGAATATTAATCCAATTCAACTCTATTTTAATTTCTGTGTTGACTCATTTTTATTCATATCAGAATTTTGTTAAATATTAAGTGAATTATGTAATCAGAGAGTCCAGTGTCTCACTTCCTAAGTGTACTGAAGATGATGCCTTCCCAAATCTTGGATCATCACTAGGCACAGCCTAATGCATATACACCCTGAACCAGCTGTGAAGGAAAAGAGAGTTTATTCACACTGGCGGGAGGAAAAGGTAAACTTCCCAAATCTCCCTCTCCATAGTAATTTTTTGCTTGGCTTTTACACACATTAGAGATACAGAAGACAATCATCTTGAATAACAAGTAGCAGCAGTCTGAAGAACTTCATTAGTTCTTTATCTCACTTACTTTCTACTTCTTTTAGGATTTATGTCCTCTGAGATATCTGAGGCATGGTGCCTCCAAGTCTGGGGAGAGATGAAAGTCTATTCTTGCCCGGGTGCATATTTTACATACTGCTCCTCTGTGAAAGTAAAACTCAAATTCACAGCTTGCTTACAGTTTTAATGTTACATGTAAAATGCTAACACTACAGTACCACATTAAAACTTGGCAAACAATAATGCTATGTGTCCTATTCATGAAATATCTCTTGCAAGAAATTAAGTGCACACACTTCAAAGTTTGTTTGTGTCCATCACTCTCCTAATTCTCTCAAAAGATTTCTCCATAACTTCAGAGGCTTTCTGAGACTATTTCAGAAAGAATGTAAAAGATAGGGTCACCATCTTCAAAATCATATCACTTCATAAACATAGAAGGCCAACTGTTGATAGCTTATCCAGTTAACATGATATCTGTAATTGCTTGTCTGTTCCTAATATTAGCTTACTTAATAAATATAAATTTGATATAAATATATCAAATATGATGAAATGTGTGATCCTCTACAAGATGTCTAGCATACTCCATGATCCAAACAAATTGTAGAGAGAAATTAGGATCAGAATAGGTGGTTAACCACTGTAACCTTGTCAAACAAGTGGTAGATGTTCAATACCAGGTATAATCATACACAAACATATGTAATTGTTTGAGCTCAGAATTAATATTTAGTGAGTAAATATTAACATAAAATGAAATAAATTTTGCAATGACTCTATCTGAGTTGGAGTTAATGGGGGTAAGAGTTGATATTTAAGGTCTTCATAGTGATGTGAATACTCCAATTTTTCTGCCTTTACCCTTGAAGACCAAGATTATGTTATTTAAAAATAAAGCTTACTGGAAAGCTAAAGAATGCATGTGGAGAAGTGTGAAGAGATTTTTGGTAATGATCTTGAGACCTATAACATATTCATGATTTTCTCAGTGAAAAAGGGTCTTGGAAATTATTCAACAAGATTCTGAATGTAACTTTTGTGTCCATACACTTTAAACAATGTTAATGTGTTAAATCACTCATGGATAGAAACATTTTAATTTCTACAAAGCTTCAAACTTTAAAGATGAACGTGAGTGGTATTGTTTGAATTTAAAAGGAATCTGTACTAACTACAGCACTAATGGATTTAGGCTGAGGAACTAACCCATGAAACAGCTGATCATCTGACTAGGAAGAAGCAAGTAGGGAGTTCATCTCCCCTTCACACTCTTGCCCACACCCAGAGACTCAGAACTACAACAAGAATAATATTTTAATGCAAGAACACTTTGTAGGTAAGACCTTGTACCCCATTTTAAGTCACAAAAGAGACACATAGATGCTTCAGAACAGCCAGATTCCATCTGTGAACATTTACAATTCCTTTGCAACCAAGAAATGATTTTGAGGTGGTCCTTTGGCATAAAATGTGTGTACAGTTTCCCATCAACCACTTACTATTGTTATTTTTAGACACAGTAGCTTACTAACCACTATGTAATCTACACAATAGTCTCCTGACAAGGTCCTTTAAGACTCAAAAGTTTTTAATTTTGAGGAGGTCCCATTTATCATTTTTTTTTTTTCTGTCATTGCTTGTGCTTTGGTTAAAAAGTCTAAGAAACCATTGCCTAACACAATATCTTGAAGATGCTTCCTTATATTTTCTCCTAGGTATTTTATAGCACTTGCAGTTATATTTAGCTCTTTGATCTGTTTAGTGTTAATTTTCATATAAGGTGTGAGATAGGTCCTCTTTCATTATTTTACCTATAGATATTCAGTACTCTCAGCACCATTTGTTGAATAGACTATACTTTCCCAGTTGAGTAGACTTGGCAGCCTTATCAAATATCAATTGGCCATAGATATGTGGGTGAATTTTGAACTCTCAATTTAATTCTATTGATCAATATGTCTATCTTTATTCCACCATGCTGTTTTGTCCACTATAGCTTTGCAACAAGCTCTAAATTCAAGAAGTATGAATCCTCAAACTTTGCCATTCATTTTCAAGATGTTTTGGCTATTTGGGACCTTTTACCCTTCCAAATAAGTTTGCTAATTGGCTTTTCCATTTCTGCAAAGTAGGATGTTTGAAGTTTCATTGGGATTGCATTGAATCTGTAAATCATTTTGGGTAGAATTGGCATCTTAACTATATTTAACCTTCAATACATGAACACGGAATGTCCTTCCATCTATTTAGGTCTTCTTTGATGTCTTTTAGCAATGTTTTCCAGATTTCTGTATACAAGTCCTTTATATCCTTGATTAAATTTATTCCTAGATATTTGACTCTTTTATTTGCTATTATAGATAAATTTTTTTTCCAGATTTCCTTCTTAGGTGACTCATTACTAGTGTATGGAAACAATTGATTTTTGCATGTTGGTCTTGCATCCTTCCACTTTGCTGAACTTGTTCATTAGCTCCAGTAGCTTTGTTGTAGGTTTTTGGGGCTTTCTGTAATTAGTATCCCATCATCTGCAACTAGTAAATGTTTTACTTCTTCCTTTCCAATTTAGATGCCTTTTACTTCTTTTACTTGCCTATCTGCTCAAGCTAGAACTTCTAGCACAGTGTTCAATAATAGTGGGGACAGTAGGCATCCCTTTCTTGCCCCAGATCTTACAAGTAATGCTTTCATTCTTTCACCACTCAGTACGATGTCAGCTGTGGATTTCTCACATATGCTCTTATGTTGAGGATGTTTCCTTCTATTTCTACCTTTCAAAGTATTTCTATCAAGAAAGGATGCTGGATTTTGTCAAATGTCTTTTCTGCAACAATTGAGATAATCTGTGGTTTTTCCCTTTCAATTTGTTAGTGTGGTTTATGACATTAATTTATTTCCTTGTGTTGAACCACCCTTGCATAACTGAGATAAAACCCACTTACTCATGGTGTTTAATTCTTTTAATATACTTTTGGATTCAATTTCCAAATATCTTGTTGAGGATGTTTGCATCTATATTCATTATAGAAATTGTTCTGTCATATTTTTTTCTTGTAGTCTTTTTCTGGCTTTGGTATCAGAGTGTTGTTATATTCATAGAATGAGATAGGTAGTGCTTCCTTCTTTTCAGTTTTTTGGAAGAATTTCAATATGATTTGTATTAATTATTCTTGGAATGACTGACACAATAGGCTTGTGAGGTCATCTAGTCCTGTGCTTCTTTTTGGGGAGGTTTTTGATGACTAATTCAATCTCTTTACTTGTAATTGATCTGTTGAGGTCTTCTATTTCTTCTAAACTCAGTTTAGGTTCTCATGTGATTCTCAGAATTTGTCCGTTTTATCTAAGTTGTCTAATTTTTTGGCATTCAGTTGCTTACAGTATCCTGTTATGATCCTGCTTATTTCTGTAAGGTCAATAATAATGCCCCCCCCCCTTGTTTTTGTTTGCATCTTCTCTATTTCTTTGTGAGACTTGCTAAGGGTTTGCCAATTTTACTGATTTCAGAGAGCCAACTTTTGGTGCTGTTAATTCCTTTTATTGGTTTCTGATTTTCAATTTCATTTTTTTTCCGCTCTAATCTTTGTTATTTTTTTCCTTCTGCTTGCTTTGAGATTAGTTTGCTATTCTTTTTCTAGCTCCTCCTGGTGTGTGGTTAGGTCTTTGATTTTAGCTCTTTCTTCCTTTTTAGTGTAGACAAGTGGGGCTATACATTTCTCTCTCAGCACTCCCTTCACTGCATCCCATAATTTGTGATGTTTTGCTCTCATTTTCATTCATCTCAGGCTATTTATTAATTTCTCTTGCAATTTCTTCTTTGACTCGTTGTTTAAGACTGTGTTGTTTAACTTTCATATATTTGTGAATTTTCCAATTTTCTGCCTGTTACTGATTTCCACATTCATTCATTATGGCCAGAGAAAGTGCTTTGTATAATTTCACTCTTTCTAAATTTATTGAGACTTGTTTTCTAACTCAACATGTGATCTAACCTGGAAAATGATCCATGAACTCTTGGGAGGACAGTATGTTCTGCTGTTCGGGGTGCAATATTCTGTATATGTCTGTTAGATCTAGTTTATATATCACATAACTCAAATTCTCTGTCTCTTTATTGATCTGCTGTCTAGATGTTCTGTCTAATGAAGGAAGTGGTGCATTGAAGACTGAAACTATTATTGTAGAGGTGTCTATTTCTCCCATCAGATTTTCCAGTGTTTGCCTCATTTACTTTGGGACACCATTGTTAGGTACATAAATATTTATGATTGGTATTTCTTATTAGTGGATTACCCTTTTTATTAATATTTAGTATCCTTCTTCGTCTCTTATAAGAGTTTTGCTTTTAAAGTCTATTTTGTCCACTGTTAGTACAGCTACCCCAGATCTTTTTTGGTTATTGTTTGCATGGAATATCTTTTTCCAACTTTTCACTTTAAACCTTTTTATGTCTTTGAGTCTGAGGTAATTCTTGTTAACAGCATATAGTTTGATTATACTTTAAAAATCTATTCTGCTAAGCTGTATCTTTTGCTTGGAGAGTTTTCCATTAACACTCAATGTTATTACTGTAAATGTAGTCCTTCCTTCAGCCATATTATCCTTTGGATTTTATATATCGTTTTTTTTTCTGTGTCTTTTTTTGCCCTTTTAGTTGCCATTACTGATAATCATCACTTCTACACTCTCCTCCGGGTCTCTCTCTCCTGTCTTTTCCTTTCAGCCTGCATGGCATATTCTCAGAGGACCGTCACCCCAGAGAGGACTTTCACTTGTTAGTATGACCCAGCCAAAAGAGGGCCAAGGGCCCACAAAGGGGGTATAGACTGCTTCCAGATTGCCCTGGGGAGGGGATTAGGATGGATGCCAAATGCCTCTTTGACATCTCCCTAAAGCTGTGCTTTCCTGTCCTGCCCATCAGCAAACTCTTCCTTGCAAACTTGAGGAGGCACTGTTTCCTTAAATTCCCATCTCTGCTACTGTCAAGAGCAGAGATGAAACAATGGCTGCTCTCTTTGTCTAAGGTGGGTGGAAACACTAGATCAGAACCAGTTCCTAGCAATCTGAATTTGCAAATCAAATGCTGTGATCAATGCTCAGCTCTACTCCCTTCCCCCTACTCTTTGGGAAGAGGATTTTTATGTCCCTAATGTCAGCAGCAGCCAGCCAGGGACTGGATCCTGAGGTGGCCTGATAGGAGATTGGGGGATTGGCAGTGTCAGCCACAGTGCAGAGACTGCTGCTCACAATGTTTTAAGTAGTTTAGTAGTCTCTCTCTTCCCTGCACTCTTCCTTGGATGCTATACACTGTTCTAACATCCAGAGCTCCAGAATGATTATTTCAGGCACTTCCTGTCTGTTTACTAGCTGCTTTGGAGGAAGGACTAAGTCCTGGGTATCCTTACTCCACCATCTTCCCTGGAAGTCAACTCACTTTTTCCCCATATTC
This sequence comes from Choloepus didactylus, assembly GCF_015220235.1. Classification (NCBI taxonomy): domain Eukaryota; kingdom Metazoa; phylum Chordata; class Mammalia; order Pilosa; family Megalonychidae; genus Choloepus; species Choloepus didactylus. The sequence goes on along the minus strand of NC_051308.1, from coordinate 64,105,880 downwards.
ATTTTTAAGTGTTCTTTCTGTGTTGTGGATGTTCATAGAAAATATGGTATACTGTACTTAGTAAGGGGGCAATTCAAGAGTAAATGTACTTGGAAGATGATGGGGTAGATGAGGCAGAACAGACTTCTTCTCCATCAGAGTAACTAGAAAGGGTCTGGAAGATGCCAGAGACCATGGTTCTGGGGTATGACCAGCCATAGAGGGTCCCCCACAGTACATGGAGGGGACACATGACAAAAACAGAGGAGGGACAGTGGCTGGAGGGACCTGGTGAGTGTGTTCCCTATCCAAACCACACAACCCACAGGCAGGCAGCAGCAAAATCACCACTGGGCAAGAGTAGTGACTGTCCTCTCCCATCCACCTATCTTGACAGTTTGCTGGGAGGTTGATCCTCCACAGCCAGACAGTGGGGAGCTCCCATGAAGGAACCTGGTGGGTAGTGATTGCTCTTCCCCCGCGGAAGTCCAGGGGGTGCAACAGCAAGAAGTAGGGAAGGGGGAAGCACCATACCAGAGCCCCTCCCACATGCCAGAGATTTGTGGGTGCAAGGCAGTCAGAGAACCTGCAGGCAGGGCCCACGTCCCACCTGTGGGGTACCCTTGATTAGGCTCCCTGCCTAACTGCTTGGGGCCCATTTTGTAGCCCCAGGACTTGGATTCCTCAGTGCACATGGAGATCTGGTGCAATGATTGGTATCCCACCAGGTATGGACTCCACCCACCACACAGGGAAGACCTACTTGAGAGCTCCACCTGCTGGTAGGTTAGGGGAAACTGCACTACAGAAAGCTATACCTCAAGAGTGACATCTGCTGGTAGGTTAGGGAAACTGCACTCCAGCAAGCTGTGCCTCGAGAGCACCACCTGCTGGTAGGATTGGGAAACTGCACTCTAGCAAACCAAATTATACAAATGCTCAATTAATTCTGCACTTTCCAAAATAACCCTGTCAAGATAAGCAAATGCCTCAAAGCCAGAAGAAAATTACAAATCATTTGAAGAATATAGAAGATATGAACTAGTCAAATGAACATATTAAAAAGCCAGAAGAGACACAAAATTTGGAGAAATTAATCAAAGAAGTACACACATATTAGTATTATGGCTCAGAATATAAAGGACATGAAGAAGACTCTAAAGAGCATAAAGAAGAATTTGCAAGAGTAAATAAAAGAAATAGTGGATCCTATGGAAATAAAAGCTACTGTTGATTAAATTAAAAATATTGAGACACATAATAACAGATTTAAAGACAAAGAGAAATGAATTAGTGACCTCAAAGATAGGGTGGTGAAAAGTGAAAGCACAAAAGAACAAATGGTGAAAAAAATAAAAAAAATTTGAAATGGATCTCAGGGACATGATGGACAATGTAAAGTGCCAAAAGAATCCTTGGTGTTCAAGAAGGGTAAGAGAAGATTAAATGGCTAAGAAGAGTATTCAAAGAAATTGTTGGGGAAAACTTCCCAAACCTTCTAAACAACATAAATAGGCAAAATAAAGATGCCCAAAGAATCCCAAAAATAATAAATCCAAATAAACCTACTCTGAGATACATACTGATTAGATTGTCAAATGCTGGAGAGAAGGAAAGAATTCTGAACGCAGTAAGAGAGAAGCAATTCACCACATACAAGGGAAACAACAAGAGACTAAGTACTGACTACTCAGTGGGCATCATGGAGGAAAGAAGGCAGTGGTGTGACATATTTCAGATTCTGAAAGAGAAAAATTGCTAGGCAAGAATTCTTCATCCAGAAAAGTTCTCGTTCAAAGTTGAGGGAGAGCTTAAAATTTTCACAAATGAATGCTGAGAGAATTTGTTAACAGGAGACCTGCCCTACAAAAAATGCTAAAGGGGCTCTAACAGCTGAGAAAGAAAGAACAGAGAGGTCAGAAGAAGAGCACAAAACTGAAGAGCTGTTAGGGTGATTTAAAGGGGAAAAAAAGAGGGAAAAAATAGATCTAACAACTAAATAACAAATGATAAGATGACTAGTTTAAGAACTCCCCTCACAGCAATAACTTTGAATGTGAATGGATGAAACTTTCCAATTAAAAGATACAGACTGGTGGAATGGATGAAAAAATATAACCCAGCTATATGCTGTTTACAAGAGAGTCATCTTAGACCCTGTGACACAAAGACTGAAAGTGAAAGGATGGAAAAAATATTCCACACAAACTGCAATCAAAAGAAAGCTGGGGTTGCTATACTAATATTGTACAAAATAGACTTTGAATGCAAAGATGTCATGAGAGATAAAGAAGGATACTATAAATAAAAGGGATAATTCACCAACAAAAAATAATTATAAATGTTTATGTACTCAATCAAGGGCCTCCAAAATACATGAGACAAACATTGGCTAAACTGAAGGGTGCAATAGATAAGTCTACAATAATAGTGGGAGACTACAATACACCACTCTCTTGTATAGATAGAACAATTAGACAGAGGACCAGAAAGGAAATTGAGAACTGAAACAATATGATAAATGAATTAAACTTAACAAACATATATAAATCATTGCATCCCCAAATGCCAGGGTATATATTCTTCTCTAGTGCCCAATGGAACATTTTCCAGGATATATTATATGCTGGGGTACAAAACAAGTCTTAATAAATTTAAAAAGACTGAAATTATTCAAAGCACATTCTCTGGCCACAATGAAATGCAACTAGAAATTGACAATCACCAAAGAACCAGATCTTTTACAAATATATGGAGGTTAAATAACACACTCCTAAACAACCAGTAGGTCTAAGAAGAATTTGCAAGAGAAATTAGTAAATATCTAGAGACAAATGAAAATGAGAACACAACATATCAAAACCTGTTGGATGCAGTGAAGACAGTGCCGAAAGGGAAATTTATAGCTCTAAATGCATATATCAAAAAGCAAAAAAGAGCTAAAATTAAAGTCCTAACTGAAAAACTGAAGAGGCTAAAGAATGATCAGCAAACTATCCCTAAAGCAAGTAGACAAAAAGAAATAACAAAGATTAAAGCAGAAATAAATGAGCTGAAGAACAAAATCAATACAGAGAATAAATAAAACCAAAAGTTGGTTCTTTGAGAAGATCAACAAGATTGACAAACCCTTAGCTAGACTGACAAAGTCAAAAAGAGAGAAGACCCAAATAAATAGAATCAGAAATGGGAAGAGGATAATTGCTACAAATCTCAAGGAAATAAAAAAATATATGTTAAGAAGATGCTATGAACAACTGTATGCCAACAAGCTAGACAATCTAGAGGAAATGGACAATTTCCTGGAAACACATGAACAGCCTAGACTGATCCAAGAAGAATTAGGAGACTTCAACAAACCAATCACAAGCAAACAGATCTAACCAGTCATCAAAAATCTACCTGGCTCAGGGCCAGATGGCTTCACAGGGGAATTTTACCAAACATCCCAAAAAGAATTGACACCATTCTGCTCAAAGTCTTTCAAAAAATTGAAGAAAAAGGAGCACTACCTAAGTCATTTTATGAAGCTAATATCACTCTGATGCCAAAACCATATAAAACATTACAGAAAAGGAAAACTAAAGGCCAATCTTCCTAATGAATATAGATGCTGTTCTAGTTTGCTAATGCTGCCAGAATTCAAAACACCAGAGAAGGATTGGCTTTTATAAAAGGGGGTTTATTTTGTTACCCAGTTACAGTCTTAAGGCCATAAAGTGTCCAAAGTAACACACTGGACACCTTCACTGGAGGATGGCCAATGGTGTCCAGAAAACCTCTGTTAGCTGGGAAGGCACATGGCTGGTGCCTGCTCCAAAGTTCTGGTTTCAAAATGGCTTTCTCCCAGGACATTCCTCTCTAGGCAGTAGTTCCTCAAAACTGTCACTCTTAGTTTCACTTGGGATATTTGTCCTCTCTCAGCTTCTCCGAGCAAGAGTCTGCTTTCAATGGCCATCTCCAAACTGTCTCTCATCTGCAGCTCCTGTGCTTTCTTCAAAGTGTCACTCTTGGCTGTTGCAAGCTGGCTCCTTCTGTCTGAGGTTATATACTGCTCCAGTAATCAAGATCCACACTGAATGGGTGGGGCCACACCTCCATGGAAAATATCTCATTAGAGTTATCACCTACAGTTGGGTGGGGCACATCTCTATGGAAACACTCAAAGAATTCCAATCTAATCAGCACTAAAATGTCTGCCCCACAAGATTGCATCAAAGAATATGGCTTTTTCTGGGGGCCATAATACATTCAAACCAGCAAAAATGCAAAAATCCTAAACAAAATACTTGCAAATCAAATCCAACAGCACATTAAAAGAATTATACACTACGACCAAGTGGGGTTCATTCCTGGCATGCAAGGGTGTTTCCACATAAGAAAATCAGTTAATGTGATTCAACACAATAACAAATTAAAATGGAAAAATCAAATGATCATCTTGATGGATGCTGAAAAAGCATTCAACAAAATTCAACATCCATTTTTGATCAAAACATTTCAAAATGTAGAAATTAAAGGAAACTTCCTCAATATGATAAAGGGCATATATGAAAAATCTACAACCAGCAGAGTACTCAATGGTGAGAGGCTGAAAGCTTTCCCCTAAGACCAGGAATGAGACAAGGATGTCCACTGTCACCTCTATTATTCAACATTGTATTAGAAGTTCTAGCCAGAGTAATACACCAAGATAAAGATGTAAAGCTATCCAAATTGGAAAGGGGGAAGTAAAACAGTCATTATTTTCAGAAGCTATGATCATATATTTGAAAAATCCTGAGAATATGACCACAAAGTTACTTGAGCTAATAAAAAAATTCAGCAGAGTGTTGGGATATAAGATTAATGCACATAAGTCAGTAATGTTCCTCTACACTAGCAATGACCTAACTAAAGAGACAATCCAAAAAAAAATTCCATTTCTAATAGGAACTAAAAAAATCAAGTACCTAGGAATAAACTTAACCAAGGGTATAAAAGGGCTCTAAACAGAAAATTACAAAATTTTACTAAGAGAAATAAAAAAGGACCTAAATAGGTGGAAAATTATCCCATGCTCATAGGGTAAGAAGACAAAATATTGTTAAGATGTCAATTCTTTCCAAACGGATCTATAGATTCAATGCAATCCCAATCCAATTCCAACAACCTACTTTGCAGACTTGGAAAAGCTAGTTATCAAATTTATTTGGAAGGGAAAGGGGCCTCAAATTGCTAAAAACATCCTAAGAAAAAGAAGAACAAAGTGGGGGTATTTACACTTCCAAGCTTTGAAGACTACTATAAAGCTATAATGGTCAAAAGAACATGGTATTGTCATAAAGATAGACATATTGATCAATGGAATCAAAATGAGAGTTCAGAATAGACCCCAAGATATATGGTTGACTGATTTTTTTTATAATTCATTTTTATTGAGATATATTCACATACCATGCAGTCATACAAAACAGAGCATACATTCAATTGTTTACAGTACCATTATATAGTTGTGCATTCATCACCAAAATTAATTTTTGACATTTTCATTACCACACACACAAAAATAATAAGAATGGAAATTAAAGTGAACAAGAGCAATTAAAGTAAAAAAGAACCCTGGATGCCTTTCTTTTTCTTCCCCCATTTTTCTACTCACCCATCCATAAACTAGACAAAGGAGAGTGTGGTCCATATGGCTTTCCCAATCACATTGTCACTCCTCAAAAGCTACATTTTTATACAACCATCTTCAAGATTCATGGGTTCTGGGTTGTAGTTTGATAGTTTCAGGTATTTACTACTACCTATTCCAATTCATTAGAACCTAAAAAGGGTTGTATATGTTGTGTGTAAAAGTGCCCACCAGACTGACCTCACAGCTCCTTTTGGAATCTCTTTGCCACTGAAGCTTATTTCATTTTCTTTCACATCCCCCTTTTGGTCAAGAAGATGTTCTCCATCGCATGATGCCAGGTCTAGATTCCTCACCAGGAGTTATATTCCACATTACCAAGGAGATTCACTCCCCTGGGTGTCAGAGCCCATGTAAGGGGGAGGGCAGTGATTTCACCTGCCAAGTTGGCTTAGCTAGAGAGAGAGGGTGTGATGGTTGGGTTCATGTGTCAACTTGGCTAGGTGGCCTAGCTGTCTGGTCAAGCGGGCACTGGCCTGACGATTCCTGTGAGGCTATTTGAGGCTGGTTGGTTTGTCGGATCATCAGTCAATTGCAGCTGACTGATGACTCATCAAGGGGCATGCTTCCACAGTGAGAGAATGCAATTGGCTGGATTTGGTCCAGGTGATCAGTTGGAGGCTTATAAGCCGGACGGTTAGAGAACCTTCACTTCTTCTTCAGCTGCTCAGTGAAGCTTTTCCTGGGGAGCTTGTCGAAGTTGCCAGTTCGTTTCCTGAGGAGTTCGTCAAAGTTGTCGGTTCGTTTCCTGAGGAGTTCGTCAAAGTTGTCGGTTCGTTTCCCTAGGAGTTCGTTGGACGTCTTCCTTGGAGTTGACAGCTTGTTGACGGCTCTGCAGAATTTGGACTCGTGCACTCCCGCAGTTGCGTGAGTCACTTTTACAATTTGATAATAAGAGACATCTCTCATTGATTCTGTTTCCCAGGAGAACCCTAACTAATACAACTTGGTACCGAGAGTGGTTCTTGAGAAACGGAATCTTAAAATGGGCTTTTACAACTTGTTTTCTACTATGATTAGATTCAGAGGCACTAATGACTCTATTTCCAATAATCAAGAGGGTACTAAGAGTCCATGGCAGGAGTTGGCAAAGGAAATACGCAAAATAGCACCATTTGATTCTCCTAATTGTGCTCTGGTACGAAGCGAGGCTCTGGGTGACAGTGTTTTTGACACTTTCACAGAGTTTTGCAGTATTAAGAAGTATAATGATGTTGGCTGGCTGCTCTTAGATACTTTGGATACAGTTGTAAGAGAAAGGGATGAGCTAAAGGCTTCAAATTCAAAACTTGAATGCTGTATGACAGATGTAAAGAGTTCCATCTGTGCCCTGAAAGAAAATCTTATTTCCTGTGCCCGCAGACTGGAGGTTTCTGAAAATCAGATGCAGTCTCTTATTGTGCGAGTAGCACATTTACAGCATAAACTAAAATCTAAACCTCTCAGGGTGTCTGCTGTTAAAGTAAAGGCATTGATTGGAAAAGAATGGGACCCAGAAACTTGGGATGGAGACATATGGATTGATAATAATGACAGTGAGGACATTGGAACCCTGGATTCTGCTGGGTCATTGTTAGATTTACCTTTAGAGGGCTGTCCTGGGGAAACAGCTTCTCTGCCTCCAGTCTGCCCTAAGGAGCCTGCCACACAACTCCCACCTAAGGAGATTGACCCTTCAATGCCTGCTAATCTTGTAATCACCTCTCCTGAGGAAGCAGCCCTCACTCTTTCGTCTGGAGAGACTAATCCTGTTTTAAGAGATGAAAATGCAACAGAGTGCCCTGAGGTGAATGGCTTGAGAGATAATTCTAACTCTTTTCATGACCCACCCCCACCAACAGTTTTTGCTTCAAGACCTATAACTAGGCTCAAGTCCCAACAAGCCCCAAAGGGTGAGGTACAAAGTGTGACCCATGAGGAAGTACGCTATACTCCAAAAGAACTGTATGAGTTTTCCAACTTATACAGACAGAAACCAGGGGAATATGTGTGGGAATGGATATTGAGAGTGTGGGATAATGGTGGAAGGAATATAAGGTTGGATCAGGCTGAATTTACTGATATGGGCCCACTAAGCAGAGATTCTGCATTCAATGTTGTAGCTCGAGGGGTTAGAAAGGGTGTTAACAGTTTGTTTGGGTGGCTGGCTGAAACATGGATCAAAAGGTGGCCGGCATTACCAGAAGTTGAAATGCCAGAACTGCCCTGGTATAATGTGGAGGAGGGGATTCAAAGGCTTAGAGAGATTGGAATGTTAGAGTGGATTTATCATGGAAAACCTGCTCACACAGTCCTGGAATGTCCAGAGGACACACCGTTTACCAGGACTGTAAGGAATAAATTTGTGAAACTAGCTCCATCATTCCTGAAGAGCTCTGTAGTCACCCTTCTCTGTAGGTCAGATATTACTGTAGGAACTGCTGTCACTGAACTGGAATCCTTAAACACAATGGGGATAATCGGGTCCCGAGTCAGCAGAAGCCAAGTGGCTGCAGTTAATCGCCACAGACAAGGTGGACAGGGCTACCATAATGGAAAACAGGCTCAAAGCAGCAATCAAAATAATATGACTCGCAGTGGCTAGTGGATCATGGAGTACCAAGTAGTAAAATAGATGGGCAATCGACTAAATTCTTGTTTGAACTATATAAGCAGAAGAATTCTAGGCCACGTGAATAAAAATCTCCCTTGAATTACAAAAACAGAGAGTCACGGCCCCTTAATCAATTCCCAGACTTGAGACAGTTTACAGATCCAGAGCCTCATGAATGAAGGGAAGGCCGGGTACCCTTGGAGAAGGACCCTGTCACACTGCCAAAAATTTACACTGTTAATCTTCCTCCCAGCCTTCCCCAGGGGGACCTACGGCCTTTTACCAGGGTGACTGTGCATTGGGGAAAAGGAAATGATCAGATATTTCGTGGATTATTAGACACTGGGTCAGAAGTGACATTAATTCCCGGAGACCCAAAACGTCACTCTGGTCCACCAGTCAGAGTTGGGGCTTATGGAGGTCAGTTGATTGATGGAGTTTTAGCCCAGGTCCATCTCACAGTGGGTCCAGTGAGTCCCTGGACCCATTCTGTGGTTATTTCCCCAGTGCCGGAATGCATAATTGGAATAGACATACTCAGCAACTGGCAGAATCCTCACATTGGTTCCCTGACTCCTGGAGTGAGGGCTATTATGGTGGGAAAGGCCAAGTGGAAGCCACTAGAGCTGCCTCTGCCTAGCAAAGTAGTGAACCAGAAGCAATACCGGATTCCTGGAGGGATTGCAGAGATTAATGCCACTCTTAAGGACTTGAAGGATGCAGGGGTGGTGATTCCCACCACATCCCCATTCAACTCTCCTATTTGGCCTGTGCAGAAAACAGATGGGTCTTGGAGGATGACTGTGGATTATCGTAAGCTTAACCAGGTGGTGACTCCAATTGCAGCTGCTGTCCCAGATGTGGTATCATTGCTTGAGCAAATCAACACATCCCCTGGTACCTGGTATGCAGCTATTGATCTGGCAAATGCTTTTTTCTCAATTGCTGTCAGCAAGGACCACCAGAAACAGTTTGCATTTAGCTGGCAAGACCAGCAGTTTACATTCACCGTGCTACCTCAGGGTTATATCAACTCTCCAGCCCTATGTCATAATATTGTCCGCAGGGATCTTGATCATTTCTCCCTCCCACAAGACATCACACTGGTCCATTATATTGATGATATCATGTTGATTGGACCTAGTGAGCAAGAAGTAGCAACTACTCTAGATTTGTTGGTAAGGTATTTGTGTGGCAGAGGATGGGAGATAAATCCAACAAAAATACAAGGCCCAAGGAAACTGAAAGTGAAAGGATGGAAAAAAATATTTCACGCAAGCTACAGCCAAAAGAAAGCAGGTGTAGCAATATTAATCTCAGATAAAATAGACTTCAAATGCAGGGATGTTTTGAAAGACAAAGAAGACCACTACATACTAATAAAAGGGGCAATTCAACAAGAAGAAATAACAATCGTAAATGTATATGCACCCAATCAAGGTGCCACAAAATACATGAGAGAAACACTGGCAAAACTAAAGGAAGCAATTGATGTTTCCACAATAATTGTGGGAGACTACAACACATCACTCTCTCCTATAGATAGATCAACCAGACAGAAGACCAATAAGGAAATTGAAAACCTAAACAATCTGATAAATGAATTAGATTTAACAGACATATACAGGACATTACATCCCAAATCACCAGGATACACATACTTTTCTAGTGCTCATGGAACTTTCTCCAGAATAGATCATATGCTGGGACATAAAACAAGCCTCAATAAATTTAAAAAGATTGAAATTATTCAAAGCACATTCTCTGACCACAATGGAATACAATTAGAAGTCAATAACCATCAGAGACTTAGAAAATTCACAAATACCTGGAGATTAAACAACACACTCTTAAACCATCAGTGGGTTAACAAAGAAATAGCAAGAGAAATTGCTAAATATATAGAGATGAATGAAAATGAGAACACAACATACCAAAACCTATGGGATGCAGCAAAAGCAGTGCTAAGGGGGAAATTTATAGCACTAAATGCATATATTAAAAAGGAAGAAAGAGCCAAAATCAAAGAACTAATGGATCAACTGAAGAAGCTAGAAAATGAACAGCAAACCAATCCTAAACCAAGTAGAAGAAAAGAAATAACAAGGATTAAAGCAGAAATAAATGACATAGAGAACAAAAAAACAATAGAGAGGATAAATATCACCAAAAGTTGGTTCTTTGAGAAGATCAACAAGATTGACAAGCCCCTAGCTAGACTGACAAAATCAAAAAGAGAGAAGACCCATATAAACAAAATAATGAATGAAAAAGGTGACATAACTGCAGATCCTGAAGAAATTAAAAAAATTATAAGAGGATATTATGAACAACTGTATGGCAACAAACTGGATAATGTAGAAGAAATGGACAATTTCCTGGAAACATATGAACAACCTAGACTGACCAGAGAGGAAATAGAAGACCTCAACCAACCCATCAGAAACAAAGAGATCCAATCAGTCATCAAAAATCTTCCCACAAATAAATGCCCAGGGCCAGATGGCTTCACAGGGGAATTCTACCAAACTTTCCAGAAAGAACTGACACCAATCTTACTCAAACTCTTTCAAAACATTGAAGAAAATGGAACACTACCTAACTCATTCTATGAAGCTAACATCAATCTAATACCAAAACCAGGCAAAGATGCTACAAAAAAGGAAAACTACCGGCCAATCTCCCTAATGAATATAGATGCAAAAATCCTCAACAAAATACTTGCAAATCGAATCCAAAGACACATTAAAAAAATCATACACCATGACCAAGTGGGGTTCATTCCAGGCATGCAAGGATGGTTCAACATAAGAAAATCAATCAATGTATTACAATACATTAACAAGTCAAAAGGGAAAAATCAATTGATCATCTCAATAGATGCTGAAAAAGCATTTGACAAAATCCAACATCCGTTTTTGATAAAAACACTTCAAAAGGTAGGAACTGAAGGAAACATCTTCAATATGATAAAGAGCATATATGAAAAACCCACAGCCAGCATAGTACTCAATGGTGAGAGACTGAAAGCCTTCCCTCTAAGATCAGGAACAAGACAAGGATGCCCGCTGTCACCACTGTTATTCAACATTGTGCTAGAAGTGCTAGCCAGGGCAATCTGGCAAGACAAAGAAATAAAAGGCATCCAAATTGGAAAAGAAGAAGTAAAACTGTCATTGTTTGCAGATGATATGATGTTATATCTAGAAAACCCTGAGAAATCAACGATACAGCTACTAGAGCTAATAAACAAATTTAGCAAAGTAGCGGGATACAAGATTAATGCACATAAGTCAGTAATGTTTCTATATGCTAGAAATGAACAAACTGAAGAGACACTCAAGAAAAAGATACCATTTTCAATAGCAACTAAAAAAATCAAGTACCTAGGCATAAAGTTAACCAAAGATGTAAGAGACCTATACAAAGAAAACTACATAACTCTACTAAAAGAAATAGAAGGGGACCTTAAAAGATGGAAAAATATTCCATGTTCATGGATAGGAAGGCTAAATGTCATTAAGATGTCAATTCTACCCAAACTCATCTACAGATTCAATGCAATCCCAATCAAAATTCCAACAACCTACTTTGCAGACTTGGAAAAGCTAGTTATCAAATTTATTTGGAAAGGGAAGATGCCTCGAATTGCTAAAGACACTCTAAAAAAGAAAAACGAAGTGGGAGGAGTTACACTCCCTGACTTTGAAGCTTATTTTAAAGCCACAGTTGCCAAAACAGCATGGTAATGGCACAAAGATAGACATATAGATCAATGGAATCGAATTGAGAATTCGGAGATAGACCCTCAGATCTATGGCCGACTGATCTTTGATAAGGCCCCCAAAGTCACTGAACTGAGTCATAATGGTCTTTTCAACAAATGGGGCTGGGAGAGTTGGATATCCAAATCCAAAAGAATGAAAGAGGACCCCTACCTCACCCCCTACAGAAAAATTAACTCAAAATGGATGAAAGATCTCAATATAAAAGAAAGTACCATAAAACTCCTAGAAGATAATGTAGGAAAACATCTTCAAGACCTTGTAATAGGCGGCCACTTCCTAGACTTTACACCCAAAGCACAAGCAACAAAAGAAAAAATAGATAAATGGGAACTCCTCAAGCTTAGAAGTTTCTGCACCTCAAAGGAATTTCTCAAAAAGGTAAAGAGGCAGCCAACTCAATGGGAAAAAATGTTTGGAAACCATGTATCTGACAAAAGACTGATATCTTGCATATATAAAGAAATCCTACAACTCAATGACGATAGTACAGACAGCCCAATTATAAAATGGGCAAAAGATACGAAAAGACAGTTCTCTGAAGAGGAAATACAAATGGCCAAGAAACACATGAAAATATGTTCAGCTTCACTAGCTATTAGAGAGATGCAAATTAAGACCACAATGAGATATCATCTAACACCAATTAGAATGGCTGCCATTAAACAAACAGGAAACTACAAATGCTGGAGGGGATGTGGAGAAATTGGAACTGTTATTCATTGTTGGTGGGACTCTGTAATGGTTCAGCCACTCTGGAAGTCAGTCTGGCAGTTCCTTAGAAAACTAGATATAGAGTTACCATTCGATCCAGCGATTGCACATCTCGGTATATACCCAGAAGATCGGAAAGCAGTGACACGAACAGGTATCTGCATGCCAATGTCCATAGCAGCATTATTCACAATTGCCAAGAGATGGAAACAACCCAAATGTCCTTCAATAGATGAGTGGATAAATAAAATGTGGTATATACACACGATGGAATACTACACGGCAGTAAGAAGGAACAATCTCGTGAAACATATGACAGCATGGATGAACCTTGAAGACATAATGCTGAGCGAAATAAGCCAGGCACAAAAAGAGATATATTATATGCTACTACTAATGTGAACTTTGAAAAATGTAAAACAAATGGTTTATAATGTAGAATGTAGGGGAACTAGCAATAGAGAGCAATTAAGGAAGGGGGAACAATAATCCAAGAAGAACAGATAAGTTATTTAACGTTCTGGGGTGCCCAGGAATGACTATGGTCTGTTAATTTCTGATGGATTTAGTAGGAACAAGTTCACAGGAATGTTGCTATATTAGGTAACTTTCTTGGGGTAAAGTAGGAACATGTTGGAAGTTAAGCAGTTATCTTAGGTTAGTTGTCTTTTTCTTACTCCCTTGTTATGGTCTCTTTGAAATGTTCTTTTATTGTATGTTTGTTTTCTTTTTAACTTTTTTTTCATACAGTTGATTTAAAAAAGAAGGGAAAGTTAAAAAAAAAAAAAGAAAGAAAAACAAGGAAAAAAAGATGTAGTGCCCCCTTGAGGAGCCTGTGGAGAATGCAGGGGTATTGGCCTACCCCACCTTGATGGTTGCTAACATGACCACAGACATAGGGGACTGGTGGTTTGATGGGTTGAGCCCTCTACCATAGGTTTTACCCTTGGGAAGATGGTTGCTGCAAATGAGAGGCTAGGCCTCCCTATGGTTGTGCCTAAGAGCCTCCTCCCGAATGCCTCTTTGTTGCTCAGATGTGGCCCTCTCTCTCTGGCTAAGCCAACTTGAAAGGTGAAATCACTGCCCTCCCCCCTACGTGGGATCAGACACCCTGGGGAGTGAATCTCCTTGGCAACGTGGAATATGACTCCCGGGGAGGAATGTAGACCTGGCATCATGAGACAGAGAACATCTTCTTGACCAAAAGGGGGATGTGAAAGGAAATGAAATAAGCTTCAGTAGCAGAGAGATTCCAAAAGGATCTTAGAGGTCACTCTGGTGGGCACGTTTACGCACACTTTAGACAACCCTTTTTAGGTTCTAAAGAATTGGGGTAGCTGGTGGTGGATACCTGAAACTATCAAACTACAACCCAGAACCCATGAATCTTGAAGACAGTTGTATAAAAATGTAGCTTATGAGGGGTGACAATGGGATTGGGAAAGCCACAAGGACCACACTCCACTTTGTCTAGTTTATGGATGGATGAGTAGAAAAATAGGGGAAGGAAAGAAACAGACAAAGGTACCCAGTGTTCTTTTTTACTTCAATTGCTCTTTTTCACTCTAATTATTATTCTTGTTATTTTTGTGTGTGTGCTAATGAAGGTGTCAGGGATTGATTTAGGTAATGAATGTACAACTATGTAGTGGTACTGTGAACAATCGAAAGTACGATTTGTTTTGTATGACTGCGTGGTATGTGAATATATCTCAATAAAATGAAGATAAAAGAAAAAAGAAAAAAAAAAAACAAAAAAGAAGACCCTAGAAGAGCACAAAGAAGAAATTGCAAGAGTAAATAAAGAAAATAGAAGATCTTATGGAAATAAAAGAAACTGTTGGCCAAATTAAAAAGACTCTGGATACTCATAATACAAGATTAGAGGAAGTTGAACAAAGATTCAGTGTCCTCAAAGACCCCAAAATGGAAAATGAAAGAACAAAAGAAAGAATGGGGAAAAGAATTGAAAAAATTGAAATGGATCTCAGGGATACTATAGATAAAATAAAACATCCAAATTGAAGACTCATTGATGTCCTAGAAGGGGAAAAGAAGGGGAAGGGTCTAGAAAGAGTACTCAAAGAAATTGTTGGGGAAAACTTCCCAAACCTTCTACACAATATAAATACACAAAGCATAAATGCCCAGTGAACTCCAAATAGAATAAATCCAAATAAACCCACTCCAAGACATATTCTGATCAGACTGTCAAATATTGAACAAAAGGAAAAAGTTCTGAAAGCAGCAAGAGAAAAGCAATTCACCATATACAAAAGAAACAACATAAGTCTAAGTAGTGACTACTCAGTGGCCACCATGGAGGCGAGAAGGAAGTAGCATGACATATATAAAATTCTGTGAGAGAAAAATTTCCAACCAAGAATACTTTATCCAGCAAAACTCTCCTTCAAATTTGAGGGAGAGCTTAAATTTTTCACAGACAAACAAATGCTGAGAGATTTTGCTAAAAAAAGACCTGCCCTACTTCAGATACTAAAGAGAGCCCTACCAACAGAGAAACAAAGAAAGGAGAGATACAGAGAATTTTAACAGACATATATAGAACCTTACATCCCAAATCACCAGGACACACATTCTTCTCTAGTGATCACGGATCTTTCTCCAGAATAGACCATATGCTGGGACATAAAACAAGCCTCAATAAATTAAAAAAAAAAAAATTGAATATATTCAAAGCACATTCTTTGACCACAATGGAATACAAATAGAAGTCAATAACCATCAGAGACTTAAAAAATTGACAAACACCGATAGGTTAAAAATGAGGGGGATATGAAAACATTCCCAGATAGTCAAAAGCTGAGGGACTTCATCACCAGTATATCAGTCCTATGAGAAAGGCTAAAGGGAATTGAGCAGGCTGAAAGGAAGGGACATTAAACAATTGACTGAAATTACATGAAGAAATAAAGAGTCCCAGTAAAGATCACATGGTAAATATAAATACCAAAACTACTGTATTTTTGTTTTGTATCTCCACTATTTACTTCCTACAGGATCTAAAATACATAAACTGTAATGACAAATCAGTGGTTTTGGACTCAATGTAAAATATGTAATTTTTGAGAAGAACTACATAAAGGTGGGGAAATGGAGGAGTATAGGAACATGGTTTGCATGTCCTACTGAAGTTAAGTTGGTATCAAAGAAAAACAACATTGTTAGAGATTTAAGAGGTTAAATTTAAGCCCCATGGTAAACACAAAGAAATTATCAGAGAATATGACCATAGACATGAAAAGTAGAGTATGGGTTATGAGAAGTGGGGGAAGGGGCAATGAGGAGTTAAGAAATGAGTATAGGGTTTCTGTTTGGGGTGAAGGGAAATTTCTAGTAATGGATGGTGGGAGGGTGATAGCATTGCAACATTCTAAATGTGATTAATCCCACTAATGGAATGCTAGGAAGGGGTTGGAATGGGAAGATTTAGGCTGCATATATGTTTCCACAAGTGAAAAAAAAAAGAGAGAGAGAGAAAAAGACAGTCTAAATAGACAATAACAATTAAATACCAAGGATAATCCTGGATTGGATCTGAGGATGGAGGAGAGGAGGCACAAAGGGACACAGTTGGGACATAAGAAAAAAAAAGGAAATTTAGAATACAAGCTTTGTATCAATGTTGAATTTCTCGAACTTCTTAGCTGCACTTAATGGGATTGCATAAAAGAATGTACTTGTTCATGGGAATTATATATGTGAATTATATTTTGTTCAAGGATGTGTGCAGCTTGCTCTCATATGTTCAGAAGACAGAGCAATAGATGATGGATGATAGGGAGGGAGGGATGGAGGGAGGGAAAGAGAGAAATGGTGGTGTGACAGGATGTTAAAGTTGGTGGATCAGGGTGTCGGGACAGGGGGGTTGGGTTATGCTGGAGTTCTGTATATGGGTTTTATATTGTTTCTGCAACTGTTCCTGTAAGTTTGAATTTATTTCAAAATAAAATTTTAAAAAAGATGAATGAAAAGCTAAAGAATGCATGTGGAGAAGTATGAAGGGCTTGTTGGTAACAATCATGAAAACTATAACATACTTATGATTTTCTCTGTGAAGAAGGGTCTTGGAAATTATTCAACAACAAAATACTGAATATAATTTTTATGTTCATGCATTTAAAAAAACGTTAATGAGATAAAATTACTCTTGGCTAGAAACATTTTAATTTCTACAAAAATGTAAACCTTTACAGAGTAACCACAATCTTATTGCTTGAGTTTAAAGAAATCTGTAGGAACTCCAGCACTAATGGAATTAGGTTGAGAATCTTGCCTGTCAAAGAGCTGACCATCTGACCAGGAAGGAACAAGTAGTGAGTTCATCTTCCTTTCTTCTGCCCACACCCAGAGACTCAATATCTCCAACAAGAACAATATTTTAGTTCAAGAACACTTTGTAAGTGAAGCTGTGTACTTAATATTATGTCACATCAGAGACATGCAAGATGCTTCATGACAGCCAGACCCCATCTATGAAGAGTGCATCTCTCTTGGAACAAAGAAATGATTTTTGAGGTAGTCATTTGGCATAAAATGGGTGTACAATTCCCTATTAACCATTTGCTACCATAATTTTTAGACGCAATAGCTACTAACAGTCTTTCTGCTTACACAACAGCATGGGGAATATTCTATAACAATGGAATACCTACAACATATATTTCCCCCCTAACCTGTAAACTTACAGAACTCTTAGAATAACAGTATAATAAACACTGATGGAGCCAAAACCTAGTCAACCATTTCTAAAATTTGCCAAATACATTTTCTGTAGCTATCTATCTCTCTATACATTTCTCTATTTGTGTTTGTGCGTGTAACTGTGAGAAAATAATTTGCAGATATTATAAAATTCTCCTATAAATTCTTCAGCATGAGTCTCCAACAAAGAAGTATATCTACATGTATATAAAAAGACATAATTTCTGCCTATGAAATTTGTTAACAATTCTTTAATATCATTTCCTATTCATCCCCTATAGTTAATTAAATAAGAAACAAATCAATGTTCATGCATTGTATATGATTACTCTGTCTTTTCATTTTCTTTTAATAGACCATCTCTTGACTATATTATTGTGTTTTCTTCAAATTTTTTTTAAAAATTTCTTTTTTTATTAGAGACGTTGTGAGTTTACAAAACAATCAATCATGAATAAAATACAGGATTCCTGTACATCACCCACAACAACTTGCATTGGTGTGCAACATTTCTTACAATTGATGATAGTACTTTTTAAATATATTACTTCTGTTTAACAGTAGTTATCTTTGTTACGATTGATGAAAGATTATTTAAATACTTCCATCACCCATTATTTACATTAGTTGCATTCTTCTGATATACCATTCTATTAATACCACTTTGTCATACATTTGTTATAACCCATGAAAGAACATTTTTATTCTTGCACTATTAACTACAGTTCATTGTCTACTGTAGAGTTCTCTGTGCTGTACAGCCCTATTTTTTGTCTTAATTTTTATTTCAGTAATATATTCATACTAATATTTCCTCCTTTAAGCACATTTACCTATATAGTTAAGTACTGTTGATTATACTCACAAAAATGTGCTACCATTCTCACCAACAATTTCCACACCTTTATCATCATTCTAAATAGAAATTCTGTAAACTTAAGCATCAACTCCCCATTCCCTAAGTGCAAGCCATGTCCTGGTATCCTATATTCTAGATTCTAACTCTATGGGCTTGCTTATTGTATAATTAATTCACAACAGTGAGATCACACTGTATTCATCTTTTGGTTTATTTCACTCAATATTAGGTACTCAAGGTTTGTCCATGTTGTCACATGTATCAGGGCTTCATTCCTTTGTACAGCTGACCAATATTCTCTTTCTTAGTGTTTTCATTTTTGTGCATGATTTTAATCCTAGAAATATTTCTAAGAAATTTATACATCATGTGACTCCAAAAATGAACCCCTCAAATACCTTTGTATTATTCAGAATTACTAATATAGGCAGACTATTCAGACCTCTGAATATTCTAATATAAGCAGAATAATTAAGCAAGATTCAACAACAAATGGATCAATATGACTAGAAAAGTAATGTGTAATCATTCATTAAATTAAGATATTATTGTATTTTTTCCTCAACAGAAAGCTATTGATGCCATTGTTTCAACCTGCACCAAAGACAGTGGCAGCCATTGTTTCAAACCTCCTAGAGATTTAAAGAAGCAGAGAACAGTTAGCTGAAGGGCTGCATTTGCTGGGCAGTCCAAGAAAGCTCAGCTTTGGGGAGCCCTTGGAGAGGCTCTTAGCACCCTTGCTGACTCCCTTTGGAGCCAGTTCTGCACCCCCTTTGTGGTCCCTTGCCCTGTTTACACTGAAAATGATTGATTAGGGAAAGTCCTCTCTGGGTGACCCTCCTTCTAGAATTTGCTCTTCAGACAAACAGTATGAGACAATGAAAGGAGTTAAAACACTATAGAAGCAGACAGTCTGGAACAAAAGCTTGCCATCATCAGACATCTGGGAAAGGGAGGTCTGTCTCCTGGGAAAAAGAGGGGAGAACCAAACTCCTGTAAATAAGGAAACTCCAAATAAATAACAAGCAAAAGCCCAGGACAAGACAGGTTCACAAAGACAGGGAAAAACCCTGCACACTACATTCACTGTTGTCAGACCTTCTTCATAGGAGGGCTGAAGCTCAAGAAAATATCTGCCTTATCACCAGCTGGTTACAAAACCAAGAAACAGACTTCCCAGGGAACAAATCCCACAGTCAGAATTTTTAAGTATTAAAATGTACAGTGTGCAACAAGAGTACAAGACAAACAAGAAATGATGACTCATCCAAAGGAAGAGGATAAAAATCCAGAAAACACCAACAAAGATGACAAAAATGCAGCCATAACAAATAAACCCTTTTAAAAAAATGATCTTAAAAATCTTCAAGAAGTGGCAGCCAGCCTGGGCCTTTCACCGGCTTACCTACCAAATGGTAAGGAGGAAGTCTCTAACTGCTATGATTTCCTCAGGGTGGACTGCCAGAGATGAGCCAAGTGCAAGTTCCACCACCTGCAATGGGATTTTGAGTTTGATGCTGTTGTGAAGGAGGTATTAGTGGTTGGACCTCTACAGGCCCAGTCCCTCCAGGATGATGCCATGATCTCTATGACGTCTACAACCTCCCTGACAGGGGCTTTAAGGATCTTGAGCCAAGCCTCAAGTGTTGGTGAGTTGGATGCTGCCACCCCTAAATGGCCCCCATTTTAAATCATATGAATATAGACTGGCCCCATCCTGAGGGGTGCAATGCAGGCTGACTAGAGAGTAGAATGCCATGCTCAAGAAGTGGGTAGAGGAGCTAAAAAAAAAAACAGTTTAGCAACTTGCTGTACACCAATGAGATACTACTGGAACAGAATGCCCAGTTCTGAAATCAGGCCAAGAGAATGACCCTGAGCTCCACTGCACCAGCCACTAAGCAGATGCTGGCCCCTACTGTAGGCACTGTGGCCTCTTTTAACCATGGCATTGCTCAGACTCACAGTACTCTCAGCAGCCAGGCTCCACAGCCCCACCCTTTGTCCCCTGCTACAGCTTCAGCTACTCCCTCAACTAATGCTATACTTCATGCTGCTCTACCAACCCCACCCCCACACTTGAACCCAGAGATCATGCCACTGTCAGCTACCCTGGCTCAATTGCCCAGGGAATGGCACCTCCACATGTCTCCATGCCTCCTGTGTCTGTATCTTTCTCCTGTGGCCTCTGTGGCTGTATCAATGGCCCAACCCTTGGCAGGAATCACAATGAGCCACTGTTATTCTCAGAGCATGCACATCACTGCCATACCTCACTGTTGGGGCTACTGGACACACCCCTGGTATAGCCTCCCAGGGCCAGGGTAGAGAGGGCCTTACTTGCCATATTGCCTAGCCCTTCCAGGCCCTGTCTGAAGGGATCACTCAAGAATAAGGACAAGAGATTACAAAGAGTATGCTTCCAAGATTAGGCTGGTGTATTTTCTCTCACCTCCCACTCATAAGTGACCCGTTGTCCATCTTCCTTCATGTCTCACAGAAGGGGCTTGCATGGGAGTACAGACTGAAGCCACCAGAGAGAAAGGACTGACTGAAGGGATCTGTGTCCCAGATGGGAATTTGGTGGCATCCGTGGTTTTATCCTCTCTTCTGTGCAACACAGATTCCAGCACTGGCTTAGCAATGGGGAAAATAGTGTCCTATCCAGAGGGAGAGCAAAGAATGATTCAGAAGTAGGTGGCCAGGAAAAAAGACCAGATAGGAGCCTTCAGACAAGTTTGGACACAGTCAAGCTGGACAATACAGAAACTGTTCCTGACTCCTGGGAAGGCAGAGACCATAGTACTCCAGTAGCCCAAAGGCTAAGGAGGCATTACCTTACCTTGGTCTGGAAGTACAGAAAGCAGGGCCCACCACTTTCCAATGAAATAAAAGAACAATTATTTTTACAAAAAAAAATCCTCAAGGAGATGAAGAAAAGCACAGAGAAAGAACTAAAGGATATCAGGAAAACAATAAGTGAACAATATGAAAGTCTAAATAAAGAGATAATATTTTTAAAAGGAGCCAAACAGAACTATAGGAGTTGAAGCCCAAAATAACTGAAGTGAAAAATGCCCAGGAAGGTTTTAAGAGTAGAATGGAACTGGCAAATGAAAGAATCAGTGAACTCAAAGGCAAGACATTTGAAATGAGGCAGCTTATGAGCAGAAAGAAATACTGATATAACAATATTAAGAAATATTAAAAGTGAAAATAGCCTAAGGCAACAATCAGACACCGTGAAGCACATCAATGTATCCATTATAGGAGTCCCAAAGAAAGAGAGCAAGGGCAGAAGAAATATTCAAAGAAATAATCACAGAGAACTTCCCAAACTTAGCAAAAGATGTGAATATGCACATCCAAGAAGCTCAGAGAACATGAAACAGGATATAATGAAAAATATGTACAGTGCCATTTATTGATTCCACTATTGAATGCCAGATAAATGGAAAGAGTTCTGAAAGCAGTGAAAGAAAAGCAATGTCCTTCATACAAAGGAGTATCAAAAGCATGGTTCCTCCCAGGAACCAAGGAGGTAAGAAGTAGTGGGTTTCATCCTTCAAAAGCTGAAAGAAAAATAACTATCAGCCCAGAATCTTTTTACCCAGGAAGACTCCCTTTCAAAAATGAGAGAGATTAAAATATTCTCAGATAAACAAAAACTGAGGGAGTTCATCACTACTAGACCTGAACTATAAGTAATGTTAATGGAAGTTCTTCAGCTGAAAGGAAAGGACACTAGACAGTTGTTCAAAGCAGAGTAAAGATATAAAGACCAGCAGCAAAGGTAAACTTTTGGGTAATTATAAATGTATTATTTCAGTGTATTCATTGGTGTGTAACTCCACTTCATAGTTCCTACAGATGCTAAAATAAAAATGCATAAAAAGTAATGATAAATCTATGGCTGGACATACAATGTACAAAGATATAAGTGGTAACAAGCACATAAAAAAGAGGTGACAGGGCAGTGGGGTAGAAGAAAAGTGTATGTGTATGAAATTGAAGACAAGTTATTATCAAACCAAATATGATTGTTACATATTTAGGTTGTTAAATTTTAACCCCATGGTAATCACAAGGAAAATAGATGAAAATATATCCAAATAGAAATAAGAAGTCACTCAATATGGTAAAACCCACAAAAATCAAATAAATATGAAAGTAGGCATTAATGGAGGAACTGAGGGACACAAAAGTGATAATACTTACAAAGAGTAAACAGCAAAATGACAAGCAGAGTCCTGTATTATCAGTAGTGACTTTAAATGTAAAAGATTATACTCCCCAGACAAAAGTCACAGATAGGCAGAATGGATTAAAAAAAACAAAAAAAGAAAAGAGAAAGAAAGCATGACCCAGAATATGCTGTCTATGAGAGACTCACTTCACTTCAAAGATACATGTAAGTTGAGGGTAAAAGGAAGGAAAAAACATATTCCATGCAAGTAGGAACCAAAAGAGAGCTGCAGTGCCTATATTAATATCAGGTAAAGTAGACTTTAAGTGCAAAACAGTTATAAGGGACAAACATGGTCATTACATACTGATAAGGGGGTCAATTCAACAGGAAGATATAACAATTATAAATATATTTATGCACCTACCAGAAGAACCCCAGAATTTATGAAGCAGACACTGACAGGTTTTAAGAGAGAAGTTGACAGTACTACAATAACAGGTAGGAGACTATCACACCACTCTTAATAATAGTTGTGGCACCTAATCATAACATCAATAAGGAAGTATAGAAATTTAATGATGTGCTAAACCAACTAAACCTACCAGAAAATATGGTAAACTGCAATCAACAAAAATAGAATAGACATTCTTCTCAAGTGAAAATGAATCATTCTCCAGGATACCATATGTTGGGTGACAAAACAAGTCTCAATAAATTTAAATCTATTGAAATCAAACCATGAATATTCTCTGACCACAGCAGAATGAAACTGGAAAACAGTAACAGAGGGAGATATGGAAAATTCATAAATATGTGAAAATTAAACATAATCTTAACCAATGGGTTGAAGAGAAATTCAGAAATAAAATTAGGAAATATCTTGAGGTGAATGAAAATGAAAATGTAATATATCCAACCTTATGGGATTCAGCAAAGGCAGTGCTGAGAAGGAAATTTATAAATTTATAAACATATAATTCATAAAGTAATACTTTGTATCACATACCTAACCTCAAAACTGGAAGAAATAGAAAAAGAATAACAAACTAGCCACAAAGGGAGCAGAAGGAAGGAAATAATAAAGATTAGAGTGGAGATAAATGAATGGAAAACAAAAAAATAAGAAAATCAACAGAACCAAAAGGCAGTTCTTTGAGATGAGCACTAATATTGACAAACCTTTATCTGGAATGAAAAAGAAAAAAAGAGAGAGTAGACAAATAATGTATATCAGAAATGAATAGGGGAATGTTACTACTGACACTGCTCAAATTAAAAGGACAATAAAAGAATGCTGTGAACAACTATATGCAATAAATTAATGTTCCAATTTGCTAAAGCTGACATTATGCAAAATACCAGAAATGGATTGGTTTTTATAAATGGGCATTTATTAGTTCACAAACTTACAGTTCTAAAGCCATAGAAGCGTCCAAACTAAGGCATCAACAAGAGGATACCTTCACTGAAGAATGACCAATGGCATCCAGAATATGTCTGTTAGCTGGGAAGGCATGTGGCTGGTGTCTGCTTGTCCTTTGCCCCTGGGTCATCTTTCAAAATGGCTTTCTCCAAAATGTCTCTGGGCATCTGTCTTAGCTCCTCTCTCTCAGCTCCTATGCATCCTTGCTTCTTTCTCCCAGAACATTTCTCTCCAAGCATCTGGGGGTCCTCTCTTAGCTTCTCCAGGGCAAACTCTGGGCTTCATCTTTTAGCTTAGCATCTCCAAATATCCTTCTATCTGTATCTCCAAGTTTCTCCAAGCATCTCTGTAGGCTCCAGCTCCTGTCTCTCTTCCTGAGCCTCTTAAAGGACCCCAGTGATTTAATTAAGACCTTCCCTGAATGGACAGGGCCACACCCCCATGGAAATAATCTAATCAACAGGTCACGCCTTAATCAAAAGACTGGAAAGTCTGTCCCCACAAGATTGCATTAAAGATCATGGCTTTTCTGGGAGGACTTAACAGACCCAAACTGACATAATTAGATACCTGAGATGAAATGGACAAATTCCTAGAAATACACAAACTACATGCATTAACTCAAAATGATATAGAAAATCTCAACAAACAATTACTGGAAAAGATATTGAATCAGTAATGAAAAATCTAAAAAATAAAAGCCGACATCAGATGGCTCCATGAGGAAATTCTACCTAATATTCCAAGAAGAATTAACTCCAAATCTGGTCAAACCCTTCCAAAAATTTGAAGAAAAAGGAACACTCCCTAACTCATTCTATAAGACCAACATCACCATCACACCAGGCCAAATAAATAAACTACAAGAAAAGAAAATGTGAATATCTCTTATGAATATAGATGCAAAAATCCTTAAGAAAACATTAGAAAACCAAATCCAACATCATATTAAAAGAATATGCACAATGATCAAGTGGGATTTTTCCCTGGTATGCAAGGTAGGTTCAACGTAAGAAAATTAATTAATGTAATACACCACAAAGCAAATTGAAGGGGAAAACCCACATGATCATCTCAATTGATGTAGAAAAGGCATTTGACAAAATATAGCATGTTTTCCTGATGAAAATACTTACAACACTATGAATAGAAGGAAACTTCCTCAACATGATATAGGGCATGTATAAAAAAGCCCACAGATAGCATCCTGCTTAATGATGGAATACTGAAAGCTTTCCCTCTAAGACCTGGAAAAAGATAAGGATGTCCACTTACCACTGCCATTCAACATTATACTAGAAGTTCTTGCCAGAGAAATTAGGCAAGGAAAAGAAATAAAAGGCATTCAAATTGAAGAGGAAGAAATAAAACTTCATCTATTTGCATATGATATGATCTTATATGTAGAAAAATCCAGAAGAAACAAATGGAAGGGGATCCCATGTTCATGGATTGGAAGACTAAATATCCCTAAGATGTCAACATTACTAAAGGCAATTTATGGATTCAAAGCAATCTCAATAAAAATTCCAAAAACCTTCTCTGCAGAAATGGAAAAATCCAATCATCAAATTTATATGAAATGGTAAGGGGCACAAATAGCTAAAGCCATCTTGAAAAAGAAGAATGAAGTTGGAGGATTCACACTTTCTGAACTTAAAATTTATCACAAAGCCACAGTAATCTAAACAGCATGGTATTGACACAAGGACAGACATATAGACCTACAGAGTAGACTTGACATCTCAAAAAGTAACCCTCACATTTATGGCCAACTGATTTTTGACAAGGTGGTAAAGACTACTCAATTGGGAAAAACTGATCTCAACAAATGGTGCTGGGAAAACTGGATCTCCATTTAGAAAAAAAATAAGGAGGATTCCTACCTCACACCATATACAAAAACCAACTTGAAAATGGATCAAAGACCTTAAAATAAGAGCTAGAACTATCAGTTAGAATAAAATGTAGGGAAACATCTTCAGGTCCTTGTATTAGGCAATGGTTTTTAAAACTTCACATCTTAAGCATAAGCAATAGGAAATATAGATACATGGTACCTCCTCAAAATTAAAAACTTTTGTGTATCAAAGGAATTTGTCAAGAAAGTGAAAAGACAACAAACTCAGTGGGAAAAAAAATATTTGGAAACCACATATCAAATAAGGGTTTAATATCCAGAATATATAAAGATATATTTCAACCTAACAATAAAAAAGACAAAAAAAAAAAAAAAACATTTAAAAAATGCACAATAGACTTGAAAAGACATCCTTCCAAAGAAGATATAAAAGTGGCCCAAAACAACTTGAAAATATGCTCAACATCATTCATTATCATGGAAATGCAAATGAAAATGACAATGAGACATCATTTCACATTCATTAGAGTGGCTGCTATTTAAAAACAGAAAATAAGAGTTGGAAAGGATATGGAAAAATAGGAACACTCAGTCATTACTTGTGGGCAATGTAAAATAGTGCAGCCCTGTGGAAGACAGTTTGGCAGTTCCTCAGAAAGCTGGGTATAGAACTACCATATGACCTGGCAATCCCACTTCTAGGTATATACCCCAAAGAACTGAAAACAGGCACTCAAACAGATGTTTGCACACTAATATTCATAGCATGATTATTCACAGTTCCCAAAAGATGAGAGCATCCTAAGTGTCCATCTATGGATTAATAGATAAATACAGTGTTGTATATATAGACAATGGAATATTATTCAGCCATAAAAGGAATGAAATCCTGATACATAGATAAATGTATGAACATTGAAAACATCATGTTTTGTTAAATAAGCCAAACACAAAAGGACTTATAACTCACTGATTTGAAATAATTAGAATAAACAAACTCATAGAGTCAGAATCTAGAATATAGGTTACCAGGGGAAAGGTTGGGGATTGAGAATGGGAAGTTAAAGCTTAAACTGTACAGGGTTCCTGTTTGGAGTGACGGAAGTGTTTTGGTAATGGATGGTGGTGATAGTAGAACAAAAATTTGAGTGCAATTAACAGCATTGAAATATATGTTGGAATAAGATTAAAATGGGAAATATTACATTGTATATATACTAACAGGATAAAAATATTTTTCAAAATCCATGGAATGACAATAAACAATGAGTGAACCACAAGTTAAGCCATGGACTTTAATTAATAATGCAATTATAAAAATGGACTATCATCAGTTGTAGCAAATGTTCCACAGCAATGCAAAGTGTTGGTGGTGTGTGGAATATGGGTGTTCTGGTTTGCTAAATGCTGCCATTAAGCAAAATACCAGAAATGGATTGGCTTTTATAAAGGGTGATTACTTGGCTACAAAGTTACAGTCTTAAGGCCTTAAAGTTGTCCAAGGTACGGGGTACCTTCCCTGAAGAATGGCCAATGGTTTCCGGAAAACCTCTGTTAGCTGGGAAGGCACGTGACTTGTGTCTGCTCCAGAGTTCTGGTTTCAAAATGGCTTTCTCCTGGGATGTTCCTCTCTAGGCTGCGGATCCTCAAAAATGCCACTCTTAGTTGCTCTTGGGACATTTGTCCTCTCTTAGCATCTCTGGAAGAAAAGTCTGCTTTCAAAGACCAGCTCCAAAATGTCCCTGCAGCTCCTCTCTCAGCTCCTGTGCATTCTTCAAAGTGTCCCTCTTGGCTATAGCAAGCTCACTCCTGCCTGAGCTTACATAGTGCTCTAGTAAACTAATCAAGGTCCACACTGAATGGACAGGGCCACACCTCCATGGAAATTATCTAATCAGAGTTATGACCTACAGTTGGGTGGGTCCCGTCTCCATGGAAACACTCAAAGAATTACAATCTAATCAACACTAAGATGTCTGCCCACACAAGACTGCATCAAAGATAATGGCATTTTGGGGGACACAAAACATTCAAACTGGCACAATGAGGAACCTGCATTTTTGGCATGATTGTACCCTAAACCCACAACATCTCTAATAAATGGGTAAAAAACATTGATAATTTCCAAATTGTAGGAAGGTTTTTGCTTTTTACATTAAGTTATTAAATACCATTGCTAAATAACTCCAACATCTTTATCATCTTGCTGTTGGCATCTGTTGAATGCATTTTCTCTTGTCAGATTTTCTTCATTCTTAGTAGGTAGAGATATTTTCAGTTGTATCCTGGAAATTTTGGGTATTATGACTTAAGGCCTAGGATTTTACATAAGTCTTCTATTTCAATAAAGCTCATTACTGTCATACAGGGTGCAAGTCCAGGCTTCCCTTTTACCCTTCACTGACCCTCCACTGAAAAAAAGATGGGTGCCTTTTTACCTCAGGGTATTGATGGAAGTCTAAGCTCCTTACGTGGTATCTTATTCATTAGTTCTATAATGTTCTTTAGGAAGAGGTCAGGTATTGTAAAAGAAAAAGTTTTTGGTCATGCCAGGTTGCTCCTTTCCCAGCCTTTAAGCTTGAGAGATAAGGCCCTTTGGGGACTTTTTTGTCCGAACCTGATATTGTTATTGGGTTGCTGTCTTCTCCAATGCTCAGTCCATGGTATTATATATATCCAAAATAAAACTCAAATAATGCCCTGCCTTGTTTTGCCATGAGTCCCAAATTCCTAGTCAGTTCTACTTCTCTACACTTTTCTGAATATTCTGAACTTCATTCTACATAAAATATCCAGGATTTTTTAGTTGTACTTAGAAGGAGAAATAGGCAGAAATATTTCTACCACATCTTGAGCTGAGGACACACAAAAAATCTCATTTTAAAAATACAAATTGTAATTTTGGATATTTTCCAAGGACTTTATGTTTCTTTTGAATAAGTATAGAAATCAAGAAAAATATCTAGGAAGGTGGGGCAAAATGGTGGCATGGGAAACTGTGGGGTTTAGTTTGTCCTCTAGGGCAGTTAGTAAATAGCTAGGAACTATCTGGAACAACTGTTTGGGAGACTTCAGTGACCAGATGCACATTGTACATCAGCCTGGAATAAGTGAAAGGGCCAAGATCATAGTACAGAACTGTAATGGTGGAGGTTGGTGCCCCCCTGTCCCACTGGCATGACAAGGTGATTTGGAATCTCTCACCATGGGAAACAGAAGCCCTCACTACTGGGAGCAAAGGAAGGAGAATTCAGCCAAGTTCCAATTGTGGATGTTATTAACAAATTTAGACTGCTGAATACCAGCTCTGAGCACAGATGAATCTACAATGCAAACAAGAAGGAAACCAGCAGATCTATAGCAGCCCCACCCCCAGTAGGGAGGAGGCAGGGCTGGCAAAAAAAAAACAAGTTTCTGGAGTTGGCTTAGCTCAGAATACTGGAAAAGTGCTGTGCCCCAAGAAGGGGGGCACATAGTGCTCGGTACCAACTCCAGCTCTTGATTTGTGAAACATGGGGGCTTGAACTGGTTCTAAGAAGGATTTTTTCTTTTCAGTTCTTTATTGTTTTTAGCAGCCCATTAAAGACAGCAGTAGGCATTCCCACTTTTCAGCCCTGCCCCTGACAAGGGTGGAATTAAGTTTTGACTGAGAGACAAAGTAATCAAGTGGAGGAGATATCTACCTAAAGGGCATATCAACCCCAAGAAAAGGAGGGGAAGGCAGGGCCCAGTGCAAGTGATGACTTTCATTCAGAGAATTTAAACTCAAGGGGCTGGGATATAAGCAGCTGTCTCAATTTACAAAATAGGGAGCCCAGTCTGTCTCACACACACAACAGTTTCAACCAACAAAAAGTAGAGCCAGAGTGTCTCAAACATGATCTCTGGCAGGGGGAAAAGGTGACTTCTTGAGAGATCTTGTAAGGAACCAGGAGCTGAATAATGGCTCCTCCTCTCCCCAAAAAGAGGGAGGGCAAGGCTCAGCACAGGCAGTGACTGTTATTTAGAGAATTCAGATCCCAAGAGCTAGAAAACAGAAACAGTTTAAGCCCACCTTCAACCTCAGCCTCTGTCTCACCCACACCCCTCACAGGCATGGGGTGCCCTGAGAATTAAAGGCACAATACCAATGTTCACCTGTGGGTACCAGTGGACTGAGAAGCACCATCTGCTGGGCAGGACAGGAAAAGCACAGAATTAAGAGACTTCACAAGAAAGACTGGCAACCTGCTGGGTCTCATCCCCAGGGAATCTTGATACTGATTATACCCCCTTCATGAGTCTTTGGTCTGTCTTGTCTAGGAAAATCTGACTGGGGTTGATCCTATCTGGGGAGACCCTCCTCCCAGAGACAGACTTCCAGGTAAAAGTTGCTATAGGTAATGAAACTCATGTTAAAAATGCATAGAGGCAAAAAAAAAAAAAAATCCCAAAAGAAAACAAAACAAACATCAGATCAACAATCCCTGAGGATTAAGAGGGAAGAGACAGCTTTTTTTCTGGGGTGAAACTATTGCACATGCAAAAAAGGGCAATCTCAAAAAACTTCCATATAGACAGGGCAAGAGTCACAAAGAAAAGAGCTGAAAAATTCTGATCCGTTAAACAGAAGCTATGCCACAGGTTTAGAATAAATTGAACCAGAAATCAAAGAACAGATAGAGAACAAAGCCAGTCAACAAGAAAACCCTAGGCAAAGGAGAGAAAACAACCTCCAGAATAAACTAATCAAGAAAATTGGATGTCTAGACACCATAAAAATCATGAGTCATACTAAGAATCAAGAAGATATGGCCCAGTCAAAGGAACAAACCAACACTGCAAATGAGATACAAGAGTTGAAACAACAAATTAAAGATGTTCAAACAAATCTCCTAAGTCAATTCAATGAGTTGAAGGAAAATGTGGCAAAAGAGATGAAGGATATAAAGAAGATACTGCATGACCATAGAGAAGAGCCCAAAAGCTTGCAAAAACAAATGGCAGAATTTATCAGAATGGAAGACACAATAGTTGAGATGAAAAAAACAATGGAGACATATAACAGCAGATTTGAAGAGGCAGAAGAAAGGATTAGTGAATTAGAGTACAGGACATCTGAAATCCTAGTCATAAAAGAACAGATAGGGTAAAGAATGGAAAAATATGAGCAGGGTCTCAGGGAATTGAATGACAACATGAAGCACATGAATATACATGTTATGGTTGTCCTGGAAGGAGAAGAGAAAAGGGGAAGAAAGAATTATGGTGAAAATGGTCACTTAAAATTTCCCAACTCTTATGAAAGACATAAAATTACAGGTCCAAGAAGCACAACATATCCCAAAAAGAATAGATCCAAATAGACCTGCTCCAAGACACTTACTAATCAGATTTTCAAAAGAAAAAGAAAAAGAGAATTCTGAACATAGCAAGAGAAAAGTGATCCACATCACAGACAAGGGAAGTTCAATAAGACTAAGAGTGAATAGTTGTGAGATTTATCCAAGTTGTTGGCTATAATAGTTATTTCTCTTTTAATTGCTGAGCAGTCTGCATTATATGTAAATGGTACAAATTGTTATCTGTTTTCCTGCAATTGTTCATTTGGACTGTTTCCTTTTTTTACCCATTATGTATAAAAATTCACTGAACAGTCCTGTATATGTTTTCTTTTTTTTTTCTTTTGTGGGCATACATTATGATTCCTTAAGAATGCCTGAATTGCAATGCCTGATTCATAAGAAAACAGCATGTTTAACTTTAGTGGTCATTATTGACTTTTTCCAAAGGAATAACCTTTTGCTCTTTGTGGTGATTTGGAGCTAAATACCCAAGTAAAACAATTTCATAAATTTAATGCATTCCTGTGGATGTGAACCCTTGTAAATGATGTCTTTTGGTGAGGTTACTTCAGTTAAGGTGTGACCCAGCTGAATCAAGATGGGTCTTAATCTATTACTGTAGTCCTTTAAAAGAGTGAAATTCAGATAGACGGAGAGAAAGTCCCAGAGGGAGCAGCTGGAAGTTGAACATCAATGGTATATGAAAGAGAAGGGGAAGGCCAGGAGACTCCTCCATGTGCCTTGCCATGTGACAGGCTAAGGACCAAGAACTGCCAGCAGCCAGCTGCAGAATGCCACACGCTTCAAGGAGAAAGCATCTCTTTGATGATGCCTTGATTTGGACTTTCTTTTGGCCTCAAAACAATAAGCTAATAAATTGTTTAACCTAGCCCATTTCTTGGTATATTCTTGTGCAGCCAAAGAAACTAAAAAACCTTCTATCATATTTATGTTTTTTCCTTTGGAAAAATAGAATTCAATTTAAATAATTACTGAAGGTTTTTGTTTTTTTGGTTGGTTTTTCGTTCATTTGTTTTGTTTGTTTGTTTGGCTTTTTGCTTTGTGCTTTTGGTGTCTTTAAAGAAATATTGGCTTTCTACAAATGCCTAAATGTATTTTTCTCTTCTTTCTTTTAGGAGATTTGACTATTAACTTTAACATTTGCATTTAAAATCCATCATAAATTTATTTTAATGTTAATTATGAGGAAGTAGCCAAGGTTTATATTCTCTCAATAGCAATATCGTTTGCTCCAATATTTGTAGAAAAATACATGACTTTCCACATTAAATTGCAGTGAATTCTTTGAATAAAATGAGTGATACTCTTGTGTAGGACTATTTATAGAATTATTCTGTGACTCTGATGAATTTGTCTATCATTATTCCAATGAAACACTATATTAATTATATTGCTAACTTATAATCTTGACACTGGCAGAATAACTTAATCACATTTATCTTTTTAAAATTTTTTGTCTAATCTATTTTATTGTAATCCATACATGTATTATAACTATCAGATCAATTCAGACAAAAAGGCCTTCTTGCATTTTTAAAATTATTTTCTGGGGTGGAGGGGTTATTTAAAATCTGGAGATTGGTTTGGGAAAACATGACCTGTAGACAACATTGAGTCATTAAGACCTATAAAGACTCTGTTCAATTGGATCTGATACCTAATCAAAAAATATATATATCATATCCTTAATGTAAAAGCTTTTAGAAAATATTAATAAATAATATTTTGATATAATTTGTACATTAATATCTTTCAGACAGCTGAATTTAGTTTAAAGGGTTTTTGTCTGGAAGATATTTTTGCATCTATGAAAAACATAAAACTTTTGAAGTCTTGGTACCAGATTTTATCAATAATCTGTAGTCACTTCAACACTGATTGAGTGAAACTTGCAGTTTGAAATAGTTGACCTCCTGCCTTTCCTCATTCATTTCCAACTCTAATGCTTTAAACCCAGAGATTCAGTGTCTGCAGCAACAAGAATAGTTTTGTGCTAGAATACTTTGTCAGTAAAGTTGAGTATTTCAAGTTAGGGTCACATCAGAATATACACACACACACACACACACATACACACACACACACATATAGTTTTTAAGAGCCATATCTCATCAACCTACAGTAAAACTTTGTCCCACTTGGCAAGAAAAATAATTTGTGTGGTGTTAAATTGACCCTCAAATTATATTCATTTCCCTAGTAATTATTCATGATTTGTTTTGTTGCTACATTATAACTTGCTGATTCACATGATCTCTATATCACAATATGAAAAATTCCTATTTAAATAGAATCACCATAACACATTTTCTTCCTCAATGCTAATGCGTAGAAATGTTAAAAGAATACAATATCATAGTGAACATTGTAAACTGACTATTTAGATTCAACCCTAGTTAACATTTTCCAGGGATGCAGTATGCATTTATCCATCTCTCTAACTAGACATCTCTCAAATGTTTAGGTAGACCATTAAGAAGTAGTTTACAGATATCCTCTAAATCCCTCAGCATGCATCTTTTAAACATGAATATATTCCCACACATAACTACAATACCATTATCACACCTAAGAAAAATAACACTAATTGCTTATATCATTTTTCATCTCTTATACATGTTTTTAAATGAGGGTGTAATAATCTTTTTTGCAATGTGATTGATTGCTGTATCACCTCACTCTCAATAAAATATCTCATTTTTGTTGTCAGTTTTATTTATTATTCTTTCTTTTTCTTCCCTCTTTCTTTTAAATATATTTACCTTTTAAAAATACAGACAAGTGACCTTATACAATATCTTACATTCTGGATATGACTGTTTCTTTCTTTATGGTGATATCTAGCATATATTCTATACCCAGTGTTTCTGTAAATTGGAAGTTGGGTGTAAAGGTTTGTTTACATCCTATTTAAAAATTTTGGCAAGAACAGTTCTTAGATGATGCTTTGAATGCCTCGAATCTGATGGCACATCTTTTAAGACTGCCCCACTATTAGAGTTGCTGATTTTGATAAATTTGTTCAGTGATGATCGTGCGATCTTTCAAATTCAATGTAATATTTTGCTTTTGTAAAGTTACCAAATTATTTGGAGGGTTATACTTTGATTTTCTATGACTAGAGTTATCTCTAAAACCTTTCGCATAGTGTTCATAGGATACATTTATGACCCTTGCCAATAATCTATTGTTTCTCTTACGGCTACAATTTGTGATGTTATTTTTATCACTTTCCTGTATGCATTAGCATTTTGTGTAAAGACAAGTGTCCCTTGACCTTCTGTGTTTGAATTAAATCTCCACCTAACTTATTTTTTTCCCCGTCAGTTACAAATTTTTGAAATAAGAATATATAAAAATCACCTCCTATGATAATTTGAGGGATTTTTTCCTTATTTTTATATGTATCACTATGGATTTATAGACTTCATTTATTCAGTTGTCAAAATCCATTATAGCCATTATTCTTTTTGAAGCTCAAGTTACCTAAAATTTGACCAAATGACTTAAAGCTGCTTCCTGTGTGTTTTTAACTTGTAATAACAACCAGGAAAATGAAAAAGTGCTTTCTAAAAAAAGATCAAAATATGCTGGGGCATTGTCCTCATTTAAAATGTAAATGGTAACTATTATATGCATAGTCTTAAACCAGTCAATCTAAAGCATTTACTGACCCCTTTCTCTATGCCTAGAAGTCAATCTATAACATATCCAAAAAGAAATATTAAGTCCTAATTGTTGTTTGGGGTTTGAAGAAACTTTGGAAAGAAACAAAACAAAACAATGGATTTTCAAAAGTTTGTTAGCTAGTTATAAACACACAAAATTAATGGGACCAAACTCAGGTTATCAAAATGTCTATAACATATGATGCTAACTGTATAAAAAGACTTTAAAACAATGGTTGCTGGCAAGAAAAACGTCAACTTTTGACTTTCATAGTTTCTCATACCTTATAGTTAGTCATTCTACAATAAGATTATATCATTTTATAATTAGGTATATCATGCTCAGTTAAATAAAACTGATGAGATTAACATAACTGAAAATCATTTTATTTTGAAATGTCTTTAGATTAGACTTTGAATTTCATTGTGACCAATAAATGAATGAATGAGTGAATGAATCAAAATATTTAAAAAAATACTTTAGGCATACAGAAATTTCAGTCAGATACTGAGATAAAATCAGGCCTGTTTAACAGTTCAAACTCACTAAAAACTCAATATTTAGCCCCTTGTTTTCATAATATGGGATGAATTTGGAGCAATTATATAATTGTTAGAATGGAATTAGGAAGCTCTTCTGGTGACCTGCACATACTGATGCTCTGAAACAGTAGGCCTACTGGGTAGGAATAAAGTGAAGAAAGGTTTAACTCTCCTTCCTAAATTCTGTCCTGTTAACAGGTGCCAAATACAGTATCCTAACATTTAGAGTAGATTCTCATTATTCACTGATTCCATATTTACTGATTTGCCCAATTGGTAAAACTTAATTGTAACCACAAAACCAATACCCTCCATGATTTTATGGTCATTCCTAATGCTATGCAGAACTATCAAAAGTGTGTATCCCTTGATGTGCCTGTACTCAGCTAAGGGTGAACAAGACTACACTACATTCTTGTCCCAGCTATACTAGTGTACACCTGTCCTTTTTGCAGGATATTTAGAGTCATGCTTTTCTCTTATTTGTGCTTTTTGTTAGTGTTCACTGTTTAAAATGACTCCAAGCATAGTGCTGTCTAGAGTTCCTAAGTTCCAGAAGACTGTGATTTGCACTTTCTGAGATAAGATATCCTATTGACTGTGAGTACAATGTTCCTGAGCAACATGTATTAAGTAAGGTATCTTTAAACAGAAACTTAGATAAAGTAAACGTATATCTTAATCGGTTGAGGACAAAGTTGTTACCAGAGGCTCACAAAAATCTAACCCAATATTTGTCTTAGGAGCAATGGCTCAGTATTCACTAATTCAGTGTTTGGGGCAATTTAATAGAACAGGAAGAAAAACCTACCCAGAATTTTGCACCCAGTGAAATTATCATTCAAAAGTGAAGAAGTAAGGACTTACCCAGATGAACAAAACTTGAAGGAATTTGTTGCCAGTAGAAGTATTTACTTGTAAGAAGTATTTAAATATCTTCTGAGAGAATAGTAGAGGTTAGAAATCCACATCTACAGAATGAATGGGAGAAAAATTGAGAAGTAATATATCAAAGTAGAAGATAATATTATTTTTCTATTCTTAATTGATTTAATGTAAAATTTTGTTCAAAATTATAATAGCAAATAGATATTGGATTTTATCTTTGGATAAGAGAAATGAATAACAGCAATATTATAAAGGGGTTAAAGTGAGTTATTGGTGATCTGCTGTTGGAGCTTATCTTCATACCTGTGATATTTGAAAGTGGACTTAGATTAGTTGTAATATTTACAATCATGCTGCTCCAATCCATAGTACTAAAACCAAGAAAAGAGCTATTAAGATCAAAATTCTAACCACTCATTTAAAGAAAAGGTCTTCTGGGAGTTATGAATACTCAACAACAAAGTGAATAACCTCTTTCACAGTATATCCCTACTTGCTCTAGGATAGTAGTCATGCCCCCCAGCAACTTACTTCTGATTGATCATGGGGTGAACAGTTAAAATTTTCAGCAGTAGTGTTACAATTTCCCTATTCTTACATGAATCAGTTGTGAATGGTATCAATTCAGACTGGTAGGAATTTAATGGCATGCTGCACTGAGATTCTACTCTATTTCAATTTGTGCCTTCAATTTTATCTGGGCAGCCAAAATTAGTCAATGGAAAGAACATTTTAATATCTTTTCATTATTTTGCTATTTCTTCTGAATCTAGAGAACTAACTCTCCCATTTGGATCTATCATGTTATGATTTAATTAACTTTGACCTCACAACGAATTGCAACACAGCTGTGAATTCAAATCATGAAAATCTTAACAAATATCTAGGTTTCATTTCTCACTCCAACCAAAATAAGGTTTTAGTCATATTATAATGAGTCTGGGGCCATTCTCTTTGTCCCTACTCCAACACCAACTGTTTTGCAGTTTCCATGACCACCTTAAATTCAATGATTAACTAGAGAGACTTATTAGATTCAATAGCATAATCTGTCATGGCTCAATTTCATTACAGCAAAAGGATACAAAACAAGAGCAATAGGCAAAAAGATATGCATTGCTCAAAATCTAGAGAGGTCATGAATGAACTTTCAAATCCTTGTCTCACCCCAGTGTCATACAGAATGTGCTGGTTTGAATGTATTATATCCCCCAAAATGCCATTATCTTTGATGTAATCTTGTATGGGTAGACATATCAGTGTTGATTAGATTGTAATTCTTTGAGTATTACAAACTCAAAGAGATGTGCCCCACCCAACTGTGGGTGATGACTCTGATTGGATAATTTCCATTGAGATGTTACCCCACCCATTCAGGGTGGGTCTAAATTAAATCACTGGGGCCATATAAATGAGCTGACAAATAGAAGGAACTCAGTGCAGCTGAGAGTGACATTTTGAAGAGGAGCTAAAGCCAAGAGGGACACTTCAAAGAATGCACAGAAGCTGAGAGAGTAGCTGCAGATGAGAGACAGTTTGAAAATGGATGTTGAAAACAGACTCTTACTCCAGAGAAGCTAAGAGAGGACAAACACCCCAAGAGCAACTAAGAGTAACATTTTTGAGGAACTGCAGCTTAGAGAGGAACGTCCTTTGGGAAAGCCATTTTGAACCCAGAACTTTGGAGCACATGCCAGCCACATGCCTTCCTGGCTAACAGAGGCTTTCCAGACACCGTTGGCCATCCTCCAGTGAAGGTACCTAATTGTCCATGACTTACCTTGGACACTTTATAGCCTTTAGACTGTAACTTTGTAACCAAACATACCTCCTTTATAAAAGCTGATCCATTTCTGGTGTTTTGCATTCTGGCAGCATTAGCAAACTAAAACACAGGACATACTCATTTCCACTATCAGTAAACTACAGGGACACATGTGAGACATCACTTATCAGGGAAGTTTGAGTATCAGGGTCCAAGAGTCTTATGGAGGGATGTTTACATAGGTATATCTTACTACACATTCTGTCATGATAACTGAATCTCAGGATGTCAAATGTTAAACCATTTGATTCATAAATCTTGACGTTTGTGCTAAAAGATTTTGACAAGTCTTAGAAAAGTAATAAAGCATGCATCATAGCTCTGGACATACAACATCACCAATCAGTAACATTAAGAACATTCTGAGAGCCTGGATACTAGGTTCCAGGGAGTCAATTATGGTTCCAGGCTTTCCTGGAAATATGCCAGTGCCTGTGGGTTCACTCTTCTCTCACACAGTCTTTTATGTGATATGTTCTTTGTCTTTTCATACACATGCATTATCTCTCTCTCTCATATTTAGGAATGGTTGTATTTTTTGACTCATGGTTATCATTTCCACATAAGTGTTTTAATGACTTTAATTCCCTGTTTCGTTGTTTAATCTTTGACATATAGTTAAATTAATTGAGTTTTATTTCATTATAATGAATCAAATTTTAAACCTTTTTTATGTACCTAATGCCCATACGGCAGTGATATTTTTCTAATTTTCTCTTTTCCTGTCCCATATCCTTCCATTTTTAATAGAACTACATCTTTGTTACAACTCAACACTTTTTTATTCTTCTTCTACTCTCATCTCTACCTTTGTTGTAAAATTACATGTGCATTTCTGTATTTTAATATGCTCACCACCAGAACTTTTCCTGAAGTTTCACGAGCCATTAGTTGCTTGGATGAAGCTTATTTTTAAATAAATTCTTCAGTGAGGTTGGTGGGGCTGCAGATTTCCTTATCTTTTACATAAAAAAACATTTTTCTATTACCTTGACATGTGAAATACAGATTAGTCTGGTATAAAATCCTTCATCATTCTTTCTCTCATTGTGCTTTTTGGAAAAGTTGTTGCATTGATGCCTTGCTTTATAAGTTTGTTTTGAAAACTCCAATGCCAGTCTTATAGCTTTGCATTTTTAAGTTATTTAATTTTTTGCTTGGAGGACTTAAGCGTTTTATTTTTATTTTTGAAATCTTATGAGACACCACATGAGCATATTCCCTCCATCAATCTATCTATCCATCTTTCTAGCTATCTCATCTCACACATATCAGAGTTGACCTTTTCCTGTTAATAGTCCCAGGTAACCAGTCAGAATTTTCATTGTGTGGATCCAATCACTTTCTGTTTCTTGGAACTTTTTTTGGATTACAATTGTAAATATTCATTCTTTTTTCAGTGTTTTTGGGCTTTTTACCTTTATGAATTCCAAAATATGGCTATTAATCCTTCTTTGCCTATCTTTCTTTTCCATTTATTTCTACTTCATTCTTTGTGTCCTTCTCATTTTCATGGCAATTTTCTTGACTTTTTCTGATGCTTCTTATAAAATTTTTTATGTATTTATTGACATAGTTAGCTATGCATCTGCATTTAACAATTTGTTTTCTTTATGCTCTGTGATTTTTATATTCCTTATTGTTTCTTATATGTTATGTAGATATTTTATAGTGTGCCATTTTCATTCATATCTGTGTTTTTTTAGTTATTTTATTAGTGGCTTCTCTAGCAATTTTAATAAACTCTAAATTTATCAAAATTTCCTCCATATATAACTAATTGTTTTCCAGCAAAATATAGAAACTTTGCTCTAACATGCTCTGTTCACTTTCTGCTCCTTTGTGCTATAGTTTTCCTATATGTATTGCATCTCTTGACTCTATTTGAAACCTCTCAGCAACTGAAATTATATTTGTTTCATTTCTCTTCCCACTTGGGGTTCAAAAGCCAGACTCATCCCTGGAAGTCATGTCCTACATTGTCAGGGAGATTTACAACCCTAGGAGTCCCATGCAGGGGGTAGGGCAGTGAGTTTATCTGCAGAGTTACATTCTCAGATTTAACTTACTGTAGTCCCACCTTTAGCCATCCAGTTCACATTAGTGATACTATTGCATTTCAACTCTGGGAATAATGTATCTACTGACAACCACAAACTTTAGCTCTCACATGCAAATATCTTGGAAGTCATCACTTCTGCCTTACAAAAATTGTTATAAGATTTAATTGGAAGACTATAAAACAACCACCATCTTACACCTCACAACCATACAACAAGGTTTCAATATAATAATAGTGGATTAGAAATTAAAGAGCTACATGACACAGACTCTCTAAGGAAGAGTACTTACAGAATACCAAAGTAAAGGGGGAAGAAAAAAAAAAGGACACTAGGGGAATTTGAAAAATTTTGAACATATAGCTGTAGCAAATACTAAACACAACCCAATTACTGGCCATATAAATATATAAATATGCTAGAAGCTTACTTACCTCATTTCTTATTACCCAATACAACATGTATAGCTTTCAACAAAAAATTACAAGGCATGCCAAAAGATAACAACAGCACATTCTGAAGAAACAAAACAATCATCAGAACCAGAGTCAGATATGGCAAAGATGCTGAAATGATCAGACAATTTAAAATAACTATGAATAGCATGTGAAGGACTCTAATGAAAAAAGTTGACAACATGCAAGAAAAGAAGGATAATGTAAGAAAAGAGATGGAAACTCTAATAAAAATCAGAAATAAAAAAACACTGTGACATAAATAAAGACTGCCTTTGTTGAGCTCATCAGAAGATTGGACATAGTGGAGAAAAGAATCAATGAACTTAAAGATAGGTAAATAAAAATTTCCCAAACTCAAAGGTAATGAAAGAAGGAAGAGAAAAAATAGAACATTAAAGAAATGTGGGACAATTTCAAAGGTATAACATATGCATAATTGGAATACCAGAAGGAGAAAAAAAGAGAGAGTAGAAGAGATGTTTGAAAAAATAATGGCCAAGAATTTTCCAAAATTAATTGTAGACACAAAACCATAGATCCTGGAAGCTCAAGGAACACCAGGCTAATAAATACCAAAAAGCTATATGTAGGCATATCATATTTAAATAGCAGACAAAGGAAAACTTTGAAAAAATCCAAAGTTTTGGTGGGTGAAGGAGAAAGAGAAAGGGAAGAATGCCTTACTTAAGAGGAAGAAGGGTAAGCGTTACTGTGGACTTCTCATCAGAAGCCATGCAAGCCAGAAGGTACAGGAATGAAATATTTAAAGTGTTGAATGAAAAGAACAACAACAAAAAAATACACAACAATGTAGAATTCTATTGCCATTGAAAAAATCCTTTCTATTATCAGTGAAAATATCCTTTCAAATTTGAAGAAGAGAAAAAAGTTTTCTCATACAAAGAGAGAATTCATCACCAAGAAACCAACTCCATAAGAATATAAAAGATTTTCCTCAATGAAATGAAAAGTATCTAGATAGAAACTTGGACCTATATGAAGAAAGGAAGAATATTTGAGAAGGAATAAATGAAGGAAAATATAATAATTTATTATGCTTATTATTAAGTGATCTAAAAGGTAAGTGCTTTTAAGTAGTAGTAATAATGTATTGGGTGATCTTAGTATATAGATAAGTAAAATGAATGACATCAAGGTCACAAGGGACAGGAAGGTGGAATTAGCAATACTCTATTTTGAGGTGCTTGCACTACACATGAAATAAAATAGTGTTATTTGTAGGCAGACATAGATTAGTCAAAAATAAATACTGCAGGGGACACTGCTTATAATTGTGCCTAAGAGTCTCCTCCTGAGTGCCTCTTTGTTGCTCAGATGTGGCCCTCTGTCTCTAACTAAGCCACCTTGGTGGGTGACCTCATTACCCTCCCCCCTACATGGGACCTGACTCCCAGGTGTGTAAATCTCCCTGGCAATGCAGGATATGACTCCTGGGGATGAATCTGGACCCAGCATCATGGGACTGAGAACATCTTGACCAAAAGGGGGATGTGACATGAAACAAAATGGAGCTTCAGTGGCAGAGAGATTTTAAATGGAGTCAGGTGGTATTGGACATTCTTATGCACTATATAGATAGAACTTTTTAGGTTTTAATATATTGGAATAGCTAGAAGTAAATACCTGAAACTACCAAACTCCAACCCAGGAGCCTTGACTCTTAAAGATGATTGTATAATAGTGTAGCTTACAGTGGGTGACAGTGTGATTGTGAAAACCCTGTGGATCACACTCCATTTATCCAGTGTATGTATGGATAAGTAGAAAAATGGGGACAAAAATAGGGTGGATGAAGCAGTGATCTGGGTGTTTTTTTTTTAATTTTTTTTATTTCTTTTAGTTTTTATTCTGATTCTTTCTGGTATAAGAGGTGGAGACCTAAGTGATGCACAGGGGAATTGTTTAGGACAGCAAAACTATTCCATATGATTTGTGAAAATCCATAGAACTTTACAGCACAAAGAGTAAATCTTAAAATATGCAAACTAAAAAAAAATATTTAGGAGATTGAGGAATTCCAGGATGAAACACAGAATGCAACAACTGAATCTAACTGTATTATATATGTACGCAACCACCTCATTTTACCACTGAACAGAGTGGGTGAATAAGGTGTTGACTTAAGGAACACTGTGTATGAGTAGAGTATGGAAGACTAAGGACAAAAGTTGTTGTATGAAGCACTGTACTTTAGTTGATAAGTTGTATCCTATTGGGGAATGGATTAATAATTCTGATACTGCTATGCACATAAACAAGTATTGAACAATTAAACAAATGGATAGCAGGTGTTGGGAGCCAGGTTTCACACTGTTGAAGTGGAAGGATACGAACAAGAGGAGAAGAATAGCATTACCAAAGTAGTAATAAATGTTAAATGTTAAAGGAAGTTCTTCAGGCAAAAGGAATATGATAACAGACTGACACTTAAATTTACATTAAAAAAATGAAAAGTGCTGAAATAGTAAAAAGAAAGTAAATTAATTTTTTACTTTAATTTCTGTAAAAGATAAATGAATAACAAAATTAAACATCATAGGAATTATTTTGTGATTGGAAAAATAAAAGTAGACGATACAAAAATAATTTCACAGATCTTGGAGTGAGGTTTTGGAATATACAGTTGTAAGACCCCCATAAGACACATAGGTTGTATAATTTTATTTGAATGTAAGCTACAATAAATTAAAGATATATGTTTTAAACTGTAGAAAAAAACACCGAAAAATTTAAAGAAGCATAAAAAGTAAGTAAATTGAAGAGTTAAATTGGAATCCAGAAAAACATTTAATTAACTGAAAGAAGGCAAAAAGGGAAGGAAAATAAAACAAAGATGAGATAGACCAAATAAAGACTAGCTAAGAAGATGGTAGATTTTAATCCATTGATATTAATAATCACACTGAATGTGAATGGTCTAAGCTAATAGTTGAAAGACAGAGATTGACTAGAAAAAAAGCAATGCCCTGGAGAAGACAGGGCAAGTTGGCAGTGTAGAGAGTTGTGGAATTTAGTTAATATTCTAAAGCAACTAGTAAATAGTCTCAGACTGTCTGGAACAGCTGTTTGTGGGATGTTCATGACCAGACACACATTGTAAACCATCTGGAATGGATGGAAAGGCCAAGACCACAGCATACAACTGTAAGTAAAGCCCCCAAATTGTGGAGCCCCTCCCCCACTGACACAGAAGGCTGACTTCAAACACATCCCTGTGGGAAAGAGAATCAGTCTCTACTAGGAGCAAAGAAAGTAGCTCAAATGAGCTCCAAGTGTGGTTTTAACTAACAGATTTGGACTACTAAATAAAAGCTACAAGCACAGATAAACTCAGAACAAGCAGGAAGACCTGAAAAGGCTGGGATGATGGAAAAAATATATAATAAAATAAACAAATAAAACTGAGGCTTTTAGAGTCAGCCAAGCTCAAAATACTGGTAAAGGACTATGCCCCAAGAAAAGGGACACATAAAGCTGGGTACCAACTCTAGCATTTGACTGACAAATCTTAGGGGCTGAGGACTAGTTCTGAAAAGGGGATTTTTTTTCTTTTTTTTAACTATTCTAATTAGTTCATTAGAGAAAGCCTCAGGCATTTTCAGTTGTCAGTGCTGACCCAGGCAAGGGTGGAGTTAACATAGGTCTGAGAGACAAAGTAAGGAGTCAAGTGAAGGAGATAATTCCCTAAAGGGAGTATCTTCCCCCAAAGAAAGTTTGGGCAGGGCCCAGTTTCAGAGAATTCAGACCCCAGGGGCTGGATTACAGAGACAGTGTAAGCCCTCTCTCTGCCTCA
The DNA here is from genome assembly GCF_015220235.1 of Choloepus didactylus. NCBI lineage: Eukaryota > Metazoa > Chordata > Mammalia > Pilosa > Megalonychidae > Choloepus > Choloepus didactylus. The sequence goes on along the minus strand of NC_051308.1, from coordinate 64,061,474 downwards.
ACCTCTGTCTCAAGCCTGCCCATGACAGGAACAGGATCTGCTGAGAATTAAGTGCACCATGCCTGTTTATGCCAGTGGGGACCTGGGGACTGAAGAGTGCCACCTCTTGGAAGGATAGGAAAAGCACAGATTCTAGAGGCCTCACGGGAAAGTCTGGCAACTTTCTGGATCTCATCCTCAGGAAAACTTGGTACTGATTACATCCTCCTTCTGAAACCTTGGTGTGTCTGCTCTGGGAAAATCTGATTTCACCCTCCTCAAAAGAAAGTTTCCATATAGGCAGGACAAGTGCCATAATATCAAGGGTTGGAAAATTCTGATCATTTAAACAGAAGCTATGTTAGAGGTCTAGAATAAGTTGAAACGAATGCCAAAGAACAGATAGAGAACAAAGCCAACCAACAAAAGAACCTTATGTAAAAGAGAGAAAAAGCCTTCCAGAATAAACTCATCAAGGAGACCAGATGCCTAGACACCAACAAAAAGTTTTGAGTAATACTAGGAAAAATGAAGATACAGCCCAGTCAAAGGAACAAATGAAAACATCAAATGAGATACAAGGGTTGACACAACTAAAGATGTTCAAACAGACATGCAAAATCACATCAAAAAACAAATCTGAGTTGACAGAAGATATGGCAAAAGAGATGAAGGATATAAAGAAGACATTGGGCAAAATAAGGAAGAACTCAAAAGTTTGAAAAAAGCAAACTGTAGAAATTATGGGGATGAAGTGCACAATAGAAGAGATGAAAAACATAATGGAGATTTACAACAGCAGATTTGAAGAGGCAGAAGAAAGGATTAGTGAACTAGTGGACCAGACATCTGTAATACTACACACAAAAGAACAGATAGGGAAAAGAGTGGAAAAATATAAGCAGGGTCTCAGAGAATGAAGTGAAAACATGAAGCAAACAAATATACATGTCATGGGTGTCCCAGAAGGAGAAGAGAAGGGAAAATGGGCAAAAAGAATGATGGAGGAAATAAATACTGAAAATTTCCAAACTCTTATGAAAGACATAAAAATATGCATACAAGAAAGGCAGCATACTCCAAACACAATAGATTAGATACTTCAAGACACTTACTAATTGGTTTTTCAAATGTTAAAGACAGAGTTCTGAAAGTGGCAATAGAAAAGTGATCCATCACATACAAAGAAAGATTGATAAGACTAAGTGCAGATTTCTCAGTAGAAACCATGGAGGTGAGAAGGCAGAGGTATGATATATGTCTTAAATATATTTAAGATACTGAAAGAGAGAAACTGCCAACCAAGAATTCTATAGCTGGCAAAACTGTCCTTCAAAAATGAGGGAGAGAAGGCAGTGCAAGATGGCAGAGTGGTGAGGTGTGGAATTTAGTTACTTCACTAGGGCAGCTGGTAATTTGCCAGAAACTCAATGCGACAGCATTTTTGGGGTCTCCAGTGACCAGTCACACACTGTACACTAGTCTGGAATGGGTGGAACAGATAAGATCACAGCAAAACTTGTAAGTTTCCCTACCCAGGGGTCTGAACCCCTCCCATCCCAGACCCAACAGACTGTCATACACTGGCCACCTGAGAGAAAAAAAAAAGAAAACTAAAAAACCAAAAAAAAAAAAAAACAAAAAAAAACCACCTCAATCTGTTGGGAGCAAGAAAGAGACTCAACCAAGCCTCAAATACAGAAATAATTAACAATTAAGTTTTGGAGTTGGGAGTGTTCTGAGTGCTGGGGAAGGGCTGGGCTCCAGGAAGGGGGGTACATAGAAACAGGCACCCAATCAAGCTCTCACTACATGGCTCCAAAAAAGCTTGGCTTTTTTTCCCTACATTTTCCCCTTTTCTTTTCTTGCTCTCTGACTCCTTATCTTTTTACATTATAATAGCTCACTGGCAATAGAGGAATTAAAGGTGTTGGAGAGTAACTATCCAGGTGAAGGGGTTAATAGCCTAAAGCACATATCTTTAAATACTCTATACTGAGACTCACAAAACTTGGTGACTGGGAAAAGCTTCCTTTTCTTTTCTTTTTCTTTTCTTTTCTTTTTTTTTTTTTTTTTTGTTTTAAATAACTATTCTAAGTAGCTCTTTACAGAAAGCTTCAGATATTTGCAACTGACCTCTGGACCCAGGCAAAGGAGAGCTGAGATAGGTATGACAGAAAAAGCAATGAACCTAGTGGGGGAGACAATTCTCTAAAGAGTATAACTTCCCCAGGAAAGGGGCAGCATGGTCCAGCTTGAGTGGCAGCCCTCCTAGAAAGAACTCAGACCCCAGGGGCAGGAAAACAGAAACCAGCTTCAGTCAGCCATACCCCCAGCAGGAACCAAGTCTGCAGAAAACTAAAGACACCAGGTATCTTTACACTTATGGGGATCTGCAGGCTGACAAGCACAACCTGATAGATAGGATAGGAAAAGCATAGAGTCTAGAGACCTCATAGTAGGGTCTCATTCTCAGGGAACTCCATATTCTCCTCCTGAGACCTGGGCCTCTCTAGACTGGGAAAACCTGATTGGGGTCAAATATATATATGCAGATGCTCTCACAAAAAGTTTACATATAGGAAGTGCAAGAAACAGAAAAAAAAGCAGGTGAAAAATCCTGACCTACTAAATAGAAGCTAAGTTAGAGGTCTAGAATAAGTTGAACTGAACACCAAAGGATAGAGAAGAAAGACAGCCAACAAGAAAACGCTAGGTAAAAGACTGAAAATGAGTTCCAGAATAAATTAATCAGGAAAGTCAGATTCCAAGACAGCTTAAGATAATGAGACATACAAGGAAACACAAAAATATGGACCAGCCAAAGAGAGGAAAAAAAACTAATAGTTCAACTGAGATGCAGGAGTTACAACTAATTAAAGATGTTCAAACAAATCTGCTAAATCAATTCAATGAAATGAGGGAAGATATGACAAAAGGGATGAAGGATATAAAGAAGACACTGGGTGGCTATAAAGAAGAATTTGTAAACTTGAAAAAACAAATGGCAGAACTTATGGGAATGAAAGGCACAATAGAAGAGATGAAAAACACAATGGAGGGATACAACAATAGATTAGAACAGGCAGAAGAAAGAATCAGTGAACTGGAAGACAAGACATTTGAATTCATACACACAAAAGAACAGAAAGGGAAAAGAATGGAAAAATATGAGCAGGGTCTTAGGGAGCTGAATGACAACATGAAGCACACAAATATATGTGTCATGGGTGTCCCAGAAAGAGAAGAGATGTGAAGAGGGGGAGAAAGAATAATAGAAGAAATAGTTGCTGAAAACTTCCCAACTCTTATGAAAGACAGAAAATTACAGATTCAAGAAGTACAGCATACTCCAAACACAATATATCCACATAGACACTTACTGATCAGATTGCCCAATGTCAAAGACAGCGAATTTTCAAAGCAAGAGTAAAGCAATCCATCACAAAGAAGGGAAGCTCAATAAGACTACATACAGAAACCATGGAGGCAAGAAGGCAGTGGTATGATATATTTAAGAAACTGAAAGACAAAACCTGCCAACCAAGAATCCTATATCCAGAAAAACTGTCCTTCAAAAATAAGGGAGAGATTAAAATATTTTCAGACAAACAGACACTAGGAGAGTTTGCAAAAAAAGAAACCAAAGCTGCAAGAAATACAAAGGGAGTGCTACAGGCTGATAGGAAAAGACAGGAGAGAGAGATTTGTAGAAGAGTGTAGAAATGAAGACTACCAGGAAGGGTAAAAGGAGAGAGAGAAAAAATAAATATGACATATAAAATCCAAAAGACAAAAATGGTAGGAGAAATTACTGCTTTTACAGTAATAACACTAAATGTTAATGGATAAAACTCCCCAGTAAAAAGGCACAGACTGGCAGAATGGATTAAAAAACAGGAACAAACTAATTATAGGCTGTCAACAAGAAATCCACTTTAGACACAAGGACAAAAATAGAATGAAAGTGAAAGATGGGAAAAAAGATGTTTTATGCAAACAACAATCAGAAAAAAAGCAGGAGTAGCTATATTAATATCAGACAAATTGGACTTCAAAAGTAAAACAATTAAAAAAGGCAATGAAGGACACTATGTACTAATAAAAGGTTTAATTGATCAAGAAAACATAACAATCATAAATATTTATGCACAAGGCCAGAAAGCCCCAAAATACATGATGCAAACATAGAGAACAACGAAAGGAGAAATAGATACCTCTACAATATTTGGAGATTTCAGTACACTGCTCTTATCAATGGAAACAACATATAGACAGAGGATCAATAAGGAAATGGAAATGTTGAGTTGTACAATAAATGAACAAGACTTGGCAGAAACTTAGAGAATAATACACCCCACAACAGCAGGACACACATTTTTCTCAAGTGCTCATGGAACATTCTCTAGGATAGTCCACATGTTGGGCCACAGAGCAAGTCTCAACAAATTTAAAAATATTGATATTATACAAAACACTTTCTTGGATCATGATGGAATTAATATGGAAATAAGTAGCAGGCAGAAGGTTGTAAAATTCACAAATATATGGAAGGTAAGCAACACACTCTTAGAAAACCAGTGGGAAAAAGAAGAAATTACAAGAGAAATTAGTAAATACATTGAAGCAAATGACAGTAAAACACAACATATCAAAACTGATGGTATGCAGCAAAGGTGGTGCTGAGAGGGAAATTCATTGCCCTAAACACCTATGCTAAAAAAGAAGGGAGAGAAAAAATTGAGGAATTAACTACTCACCTTGAGGAACTAGAGAAAGAACAGCAAACTAACCCCAAAGCAAACAGAAGAAAAGAAATAACAAAAATTAGAGCAGAAATAAATGAAATTGATAAGAAATCAGTAGAGAGAATCAACAAAACCAGAATTTGGTTCTTTGAGAAAATCAATAAAATTGATGGACTCCTAGCTAGGCTGAGAGAGAGAGAGAGAGAGAGAGAGAGAGAGAGAGAGAGAGAGAGAGAGAGAGAGAGAGAGAGAGAGAGAGAGAAAACAGATGCAAATAAATAAAATCAGAAATGGGAAAGGAGACATAGCCATTGATCCTGCAGGAATAAAGGAGATAATGAGAAGATATTATGAGCAACAGTATGCTAACAAACTAGACAACTTAGATGGAATGGGTAACTTCCTAAAAAAGCATAAACAACCAACATTGACTTGAGAAGTAGATGACCTCAACAAACCAATCACAGATAAAGAGATTGAGTCAGTCATCAAAAAGCTTCCCCAAAAGAAAAGACCAGGAGCATATGGCTTCACATGTGACTTCTACCAAGCATTCAAGATAGAATTACTACCAATTCTTCTCAAACTCTCCAAAAAAAATTGAAAAAGAGGGAAAGCTACCTAATTCAACCTATGAAGCCAACATCACCCTAATACCAAAGTCAGAAAAAGATACTAAAAAAGAGAAAATTGTAGACCAATCTCTTTAACGAACATAGATGCAAAAATCTTCAACCAAATACTCACAAAATGAACCCAGCATCACATTAAAAGAATTATACACCATGACCAGGTGGGATTTATTCCAGGTATGCAAGGCTGGTTCAACACAAGAAAATCAATTAATGTAATACATGATATCAATAAATCAAAGCAAAAGAACCACATGATCATCTCAATAATGCAGAAAAGGCATTTGACAAAATTCAACATCCTTTCTTGATGAAAACATTTCAAAAGATAGGAATAGAAGGGAACTTTCTCAATATGATAAAGGAAATATATGAAAAACCCACAGTTAACATCATACTCAATGGGGAAAGACTGAAAGCATTCCTTCTAAGATCAGGACAAGATAGGGATGCCCACAATTACCATTGTTATTCAACATTGTTCTAGAGGTTCTAGCTAGAGCAATTAGGCAAGAAAAAGAAATAAAACGCATCCAAATTGGAGAGAAAGAAGTAAAACTTTCATTGTTTGCAGATGACATGATTCTCTACATAGAAAATCCAGAAAAATCTACAGAAAAGCTACTAGAAATAATCAAGAAATACAGCAAAGTGGCAGGCTACAAGATCAACAGGCAAAAATCTGTAGTGTTCTTATACACAAGGAATGTATGACCAGAGGAGGAAATCAAGAAAAAAATTCCATTTCCAATAGCAAACAAAAAAATCAAGTATTTAGGAATAAACTTAACCAAGATCACAAAACAACTATACAGAGAAAATTTCAAGAAACTGCTAAAAGAAATCTAACAGGACCTAAAAATATGGAAGAACATGCCATGTTCATGGATTGGAAGACTAAATATAATTAAGATGTCAATTCTACCTAAACTGATTTATAGATTCAATGCAAAACCAATTAAAATCCTAACAATGTATTTTGCAGGAATAGCAAAACCAATAATCAAATTTATTTGGAAAGGCAAGGTGCCCTGAAGAGACAGAAATATCTTGAGAAAGAGGAACAAAGCAGTAGGTCTCACATTACCTGACTTTGAAAAATATTACAAACCTACAGGGGTCAAAACAGCATATTACTGGCATAAGGATAGATATACTGACCAAATTGAGTGTTCAGAAATGGACCCTCACATCTAGGGACAATTTATCTTTGATAAGGCATTCAAGCCAAAGCAACTAGGACAGAGCAGCCTCTTCAATAAATGGTGCTTGGAGAACTGGATATCCATTTCCAAAAGAATGAAAGAGGACTCCTATCTCACATCTTATACAAAAATTAAATCAAAATGGATCAAAGACCTAAACATTATCACTAAGACCATAAGATTCTTAGAATATAATGTAGGGCAATATCTTAAAGACCTTGTGATAGGAGGTGGTTTCCCAGACCTTACACCCAAAGTGCAAGCAAAGAAGAAATAGACAAATGGGATCTCCTCAAAATTAAACACTTTTGTACATCAGAGAACTTTGTCAGAAAAGTAAAAACACAGCCTATTCAATGGAAGACATATCAGATAAGGGTTTAATATCCCAAATTTAGAAAGGGATCCTACAACTCAACAACAGAAAAACAAACAACTCAATTAAAAAGTGGGCAAAAGATATGGACAGACTTTTCTGAAGAGGAAATACAAATGGCTCCAAAACATATGAAAAGATGCTCAACTTCACTGGATATTAGGGAAATGCAAATCAAAACCACAATGAGATATCATCTCATACCTACCAGAATGGCCATTATCCAAAACACAGAAAATTTCAAGTGCTGAAGAGGATGTGGAGAAAGAGGCACACTTATCACTGTTGGTGGGAATGTAGAATGGTGCAACTACTCTGGAAGGCAGTGTGGCAGTTCCTCAGGAAGCTAAGCATAGATTTGCCATATGACCCAGCTATTCCATTACTAGGTATATACTCAAAGAACTGAAAGTTAAGACACAAATGGACATTTTTAAATCAATGTTTATTGCAGCATTATTCATGATTGCCAAGAGATAGTAACAGCCCAAATGTCCATCAAGGGATGAGTGGATAAACAAACTGTGATATAAACACATGGTGGAATATTATGCAGCTATAAGACAGAACAAAGACATGGAACATACAATGACATGGGTGAACTCTGAGGATGTCATGTTGAGTGAAGTTAGCCAGAAACAAAAGGACAAATACTGTATGGTCTCACAAATATGAACTAACATTGTAAGCAAACATTGAGAGTTAAAAGTTGATAACACAGGCTATCAGGACATAGAAAGAGGGTAGAGATCAGGCATTTGATGCTGAAGGAGTACAGAATGTCCAATAGCACTGACTGCATAGATCCAGAAATAGCATAATACTGTGTATTGGAAGCACAATATTGTAAGTACACCAAACAAAGATATCTGTGAGTAAAGCTGAAAGAGGGGGGCTAAGGGCACGTATGACACCAGAGGTAAAGATAGACAATAAAGATTGGGACTGTATAAATTAGCAAAAACTGGAGTGGTCAATGATTGTGACTAAATGGACAAATATAAAAATTTTTTTACATGTGGGAGATCAAATGAATATCAACCATGCAAAGTGTTGAAAAAGGGATGACATTAGTGAGAAATATAATCAAGGAAAACTGCAGTGTATTGTCAAGTGTAATATGCTTCCATTAATTATAACATAGGCAACATAACAAAGCTAAATGTGTATGAGAGGGGGATATAAGAGAGGGATATGGTATTATTGGAAGTGGTGTTGGTGTCTCACCTTATTATTATATTTTATTGTATTGTATTGTATGATATTTTATTTTTCTTTTTATTGTCTTTTTTATTATTCTTAAAAAAAACCCTTTTCCCATAGCAATCAATATGTTCAAGTGCTGACAGTGGTGATAAATTCACAACTATTTGATGACACCATGAACAACTGATTGTACACCATAGATACTGTATGGTATGTAAATATTACTCTATAAAATTGTAGGAAAAAATATTTAGGGATAAAATTGCTGGAGAAAACATGGAGAGGAGAGAGGGATGTACCTATTTATTGTTGGTGAGGAGGCAGAATGGTGTAGCCTTTCTGGAGGGAAGTGGGGTGGTTCCACAAGAAGATAAGTATGTGGGTGCCATAAGGTCCTGCAACCTCATTATGGGAAATATACTTGGAAGATCTGAAAGCAGGGACATGAATGAGTATTTGCACACTGGTGTTTAAGGAGGTAGTATTTATGATCTGCGAAAGGTGGAGGTAGCCTAAGGGTACATCGACTGAGGAACCAAATGGTGAACTGTGGTGTATGCACACAAAATGCAATATTGAGCAACAGCATGGAGTGAAGCTGTGAGACATGCAAGGGAGGTGAAAGGATCCTGTAGACAGCCTTTTGACTGAAGTACACCAGAAACAAAGGCAAACATTATAATGCCTCACCAATAAGGACTAATTAAAATGTGTAAACTCAGAGTTGAATCTTAGAACACAGCTTATCAGGGCAATGCTTATTGTAATGGTCCCTAGATTGTAAGCTCTTACAGCAGTCATATCTAATTCTGAATTGTAATGGCTATCTCCAAATTCTGAGATGCTGATACCTTTGTTTATAACCTGATCTGTCTCTGGAAATATGGGTATCTGTGTGACTCCCAAAACTCAGAGCTAGAGCTCAGCAGATATAAATGTCAGTTTTAACACATACAGCAACTGATAAAAAAGCTTAAAAAGGGTCCAGACTTCAATTAGAGATGTGAATGAAGCAGATCTAGTTAGGACTAGGGCAAATCAGGCCAAAGAGTAAAGGACGATACTGACTGTATTTTAAAATGTGAACTTCCTTGTGAGACCAAGGGAAGATATGCTTATTTGGTGTAGGATCTATATTTTCTGTAGTACACTAAAAAATTTAACTTGTACAGTCAGCTTGTTCAAACACCTAATTACATGGAAATTTGAATAGGAAGTGAGACCTAGTAGGGTTGTACAGGTTAGTGTGAAATAGTGACATATTCCAAAGTAATTTGGGCAGAGAATAAAAATAAATATGCAGGGGCCCCCTGGGGAGCTCTGGGGAAATGCAGATGTGTTGGACTCCCTCACCTGGATTGTTGCTGATGTTCTCACAAACATTGACGACTGACCATTTGGTATGCCAAGCTCTCTATCTTGGAGCTTGCCTTATGGAGCTCATTGCTGCAAAGAAGAAGCTATATCTTCTTATAATTGCACCTAAGTGTCTCCCCCTAGTACCTCTTTTTTGCTCAGATGTGGCCATTTCTCTCTAGCTAAACCAACTTGGCACATAACTTGCTGCCCTCCCCAGGTGGAACCTGACTCCCAGGGGCATAAATCTTCCTGGCAATACAAGATGTGACTCCTGAGGATGAACCTGGACCTGGCATCATGGGTTGAGAACATCTGCTTGACCAAAAGGGGGAAGTGAAATGAAAAAAAAGAAAGTTTCAGTTGCTGAAAGATTTCAAATGGAGTTGAGAGGTCACTATGGTGAGCACTCTTATGCACTATATAGATATCCCTTTTTATGTTTTAGTATGTTGGAATAGCTAGACGTAAATACCTGAAACTATCAAACAGCAACCCAGTAACCTTGACTCTTGAAGAAGATTGTATAACTATACAGTTTACAAGGGTGAGAGTGTGATTGTGAAAATCTTGTGGGTCACACTCTCTTTATCCAGTGTATGGATGCATGAGTAGAAAAATGGGAACAAGAACTGGATGAAAAGTAGGGTGAGATGGGAGAGATGATTTGGGTGTTCTTCTTCAGTTTTATTTTTATTCCTATTTTTGTTCTTTTGGTGTAAATGAAATGTTCAAAAATAGTTTGGGGTAATGAATGCACAACTATAGGATGTACTGTGAACAGTTGATTGTATACCATGGATGATTGTATGGTATGTGAATATATCTCAATAAAACTGAATTTTTAAAAATGAGACAGTTTAAAATACTTTCAAACAGACACTGAGACAGTTTGTGAATAAGAGACATGCTCTACAAGAAATACTAAAGGGAGCACTACAGGCAGATAGAAAAAGACAGAAGAGAGGGGTTTGGAGAAGAGTACAGAAATGAATATCAGTAAGGGTTAAAAGAGAAAGAGAGAATTTTGAGTTAAAGTTGAGAGCACACATTATCAGGAGATAGAAAAAGAGTAGATATTGGGTATTGGATGCTGAAGGAGTAAAAAATATTCAACAGGATTGATTGTAAAGGTCCATAAATGGAGAGCACAAATACACTGAGTGAAGTTGAGGGTGAGTATGGTTGAAAGATGTAGGGTAGGGGCATGTATGACACCAGAAGGAAATGTAGAAGATAAAGACTGGTACTGTTTAACTTAGGGAAACCTAGAGTGGCCAATGATGGTGATTAAATGTACAAATGTAAGAATATTTTTATGTGAAGCAGAACAAATGAATGACAACATTGCAAGGTGTTGAAAATTGAATGGTATATGGAAAAATACAATCAACAGAAATTAGTCTGTAGTTAACAGAAGCATTGTAATATATTTCCAAGAAATGTAACAAAGGCAATATTCAGAAGCTAAATGTCAGTAAGAGGGGTATATAAGCATGGGTAGGGGATTCTTTTTGTTGCTGTTGTTGTTTTACCTTTTATTTTATTTTATTTTTTTATGTTTTATTCTTCATTATGTTTTCCTTTTCTTTTTTGTGTAAGAAATGGAAATCACCTCATATAGATTTTGTTGGTGATTATATCAGGAATCATTGATTGTTTACTGAGGATGGATTGTATGGTATGTGAATGTTTAAAAATAATCAGAAAGACACAAGTGCTGGAGAAAATGTGGAGAAAACTGTTGGAGGTGAGTAGAATGTTGCAGCCCATCTGAAGGTCAGTGTGGTGGTTCCACAGGAGGCTAAGTACAGTGTTCCCATTGAAATTACAATCCTGTTATTAGGTATATAGTTGGAAGAATTGAAAGAGGAACATGAATGGACATTTGAACACTGGTATTTATTGCAGCAGTCATCACAATCTGCAATGGATGGAGGTGACCTATAGGTACATTGACGAATGGAAAGTTGAAGTGTGGTGTATACATAAAATGGAATATTGAGCTGCACAAGAAGGAGTGAAGTTGTGAGGCATGCAACCAGGTTAATGAACTCTGAAGATAGTATGTTGAATGAAAAAAGCCAGAAACAAAAAGGCAAATATTATAACACTTCACTAATACAGACTAAATATAATGTGAAATCTCTAAGAATTGAATTTCAGAGCATAGGTTGTTGGGGAAGTCTTGCTGAAGAGGTTCCTAGCTTGTAAGCTCTTACAGCAGTCACATCTATGCCTGAGTTGTTACAGTTATTTCTAAATTCTAAGCAGCTGAGCTCTTTGTTTATAACCTGATCATTCCCTGGAAATTCAGATATCTGTGAGACAACTGAGACTCAGAGCTAGAGTTCTGCAGTTATGAAAGTCAGCATTACCCCATACAGCAACTGTTTAAAAATCTGAAGAGATCAGCCTTCACTTAGAGATATGAATGTAGCTGATCTGATGTAGAATAAGGGTAATCAGACTAGAGGGTAAAGGACAATATTGCTAGTGCTTTAAAACTTCAGCTTCTGTGTAAGACCAAAGGAAGAAAAGTTTATTTGGTGCAAAATCTATATTTTCCATTGCACATTATCTAATTTAACTTGTATGGTCAGTTTATTCAAACACCCTAGTTACATGTAACCTTGAATAGGAAGTGAGATCCTGTTGGTTGTACAGGTTAGTGTGAAACCCCAATACATCTCAGAGTAATTTGGGCAGAGAATAAAAAAGTATTTTCAAATCCCCCTTGAGGGGCTAGGGGAAAGATGGGAATAATAACCTTCCCACTTGGGGAGTTCCTGATATTCTCACAAGCATTGGGGACTACCAATTTAAATAGGTCAAGCCCTTGATCTTGGGGCTTGCTCTTATGAAGTTTCTACAAAGCAGAAACTAAGCATGTTTATAATTGTGCCTAAGTGTCTCCCCAAGAAAACTTCTTTTCTTGCTCAGATGTAGTCTCTCTCTCTAAGCCAACTCTGAAGGTAAACTCAGCCCTTTCCCCAGGGTGGGACATGACTCCTATGGGTGTAAATCTCCCTGCAACATGGGACCTGACTCCTGGGGATGGACCTGGTCCTAGCTTTGAGGGATTGAAAGAGGCTTCTTGGACCAAAAGGGGGATGAGAAATTTAACAAAATAAGGTTTCAGTGGCTGAGAGATATCAAATAAAG